>NC_092646.1:5043173-5343173 GCF_039555335.1 Amphiura filiformis
CATGTTTGCCAACACCCAGAGCACACCTACATGCATGCAGGTTTTTACGGATGCACAGCCATACCTAAACATACACATGTAACCTGTATTATACTGTGGAAGCTGACATGGACTGGGGCAATGGGGATGATTTGAGATTTGTCATGTGACTTCTCACATCAAACGCTTGTCAAGTATTCGGCACTGAATCATGCCCTATCCCCTCCAACCATATCTGCCCCATCTTTAACCCAGGCACTCTTTTAAGTCAACTTTTCTTTGCGTCATACCCTCCATCGTACCCTAGGCATCTCAAGAATGAGTGCAGAAACGCATGTTGAGGTGCTGTGTGTTTATTGATGTGAAAACTGGCGGAAACTTTCTGTAGGCACTGTACCCTTAAGCTGTGTACAATGTATACAGTTTATACAGAACACTAACAAGCAGGCCAAGCTGAATGAGATGGCTTGGTGGATTACTCATGGCTGGATGTCAGCAATTTTTATTCAGATTTTTAATTGATTTTTAGTTGCCGTGCAAATGTTCTAGTGGTAAAGCCATAATGTATGATTTTATAACATGAAATTGGTTAATATTTTTCAAAACTGATTTTTTTTTTGGCATATTTTATCATATACATATATCCCAAAATGGAATCAGCCAAATTTGTTGTGTTTGTCAGCTATGGACTTGGAACACCCAAGATTTAAGTTGTTATGCTGCTAACCTGCTACAATACAATAAAGTACAAAAAGAAAGCCTAACACCTCATTTGGCTGTATTACAAAATTATTTTTCCTACAATTAATTTTGGTCACATTATTTAACTGGTTTCATGCTAAGATCATTTTTATAAATTCCACCATAATTCTTAGCATACCTGCAACATTGGGGAAAATATTGTTTAAGGTGGTACTACACCCCTTGATTAATTTGTGACTATTTTTGCAAATTTTTCTCAAAAAATAATAACACACTGGTAACAAAAGTTATGTATATTATAGAGGCAAGGAATCCAGTTACTACACTGGAATATCAGTGACTCAAGACAAGCGGTGCGTTATTTATGATAGGAAAAGAGGTACCACTAGAATGTACCTCATTTCTTTACATATAATGAACCACTGGTCTTGAATCACTGAAATTTCAGTGAATTGGATTCTTTGCCCCTATAATATTATACAAAACTTTTGTTACCAGTGTGTAGTTATTTTTGAGAAAAATGCAAAATTAGTCACAAAATGTATCAGGGGATGTAGTACCATCGTAGGAGAACGATAATAAGTCAGATCAAGGTTCATGTTCACTTTACAAATGCACAAACACACAAAGCCTTGGTACACTACAAAAAGCAGATTTTAGAAATTAACACTTTTGGTGTGCAATCTATTGTATTGTATGGGATTTTGACACCAGCATCATGTAGGAACAGCATTTAAGGTGTCTGTGATATTTTTGGGATGTTACCATGTGTCTTTAACCCAATTTGGTTGCATTAACACCAATGCATGGTTGGGTTTGGATGTGGATAAATTCATTACTGCAAATTTGTGCTAAAATGTTTGTTAATGTTGCCAACATGTCGTATGATGGAACTGGTTGAAGAAATGACTGATTTTAGTCTATTTCCTTAATGCACTGCATGCTGATCATAGACTTCAACATATAAAAGTCCAAATTTTGAGATATTTTCTACAAATATCACGGGCTATCTTAAGAACCACTGAAACAATACAAGTCTTGTTTATACTCATTTCAATGCCTTGCTGATTCCAAATATGTTCATGAACATGACTAATTCTGAAATTTCTGAATTAAACAAAAATTGAAACTTGTCGTCTGCAGTTAACACTCACATGGAGAGAGTAGGCCTAAGTTGTGTTCGGTCACCCAGAGAGACGGAATAATTAAATTTTTCACAAGAAGCCTATACAATACTGAAAATGCATTGAGAAATCAACGGTATGTAAAACAAGTGTACCAATTTATACAGATTAAGAGATCGGATACCAACGTTTGCACAGTATTTTTGTGGGACCTGAGAACACATCATTGAACACCTCAAAATACATACAGAATTCAAGGAATGACATTCTGCTGAAATAATTTTGATTTTTTGAAATTTGTGATATAGTACAAATTTTATGGCAAATTTAGCCTAATCAACTAACTATTTTACCATCATCAAGTGTCACCAGATAGTGGTTCAAATTGTCATAAGTGATTCATCTCTCTCCTTCATGCATGTTTTTTACCAACACCCGGAGCACACCAACATGCATGCAGGTCTTTACAAATACACACCCACCCCCACACATAGACATGTAACCTGTATTATGCACTATGGACCACAATGGCCTCATCACAATGACATAGTTCAATAACCTCAATTAAACACTCATAGTTCAAAATTTGATCTCAAGTTGCAGAGTATGAGTTTTTGTACCGAAATTTTCTAAGGTCATTCAATGAATGTATAAATGTATTGTGGAGTTAAGAACTGTGCCCTGATAGATGAACATGTTGTGGATCCTAGTGATTGTGGAAACTGACATGGACTGGGACAATGGGGATGATTTGTCATGTGACTTCTCACATCAAACGCTTGTCAAGTATTCTGCACTGAATCCTGCCCTATCCCCTCCAACCATACCTGCCCCATCTTTAACCTAGCGACTCTTTAAGTCAACTTTTCTTTGCGTCATACCCTCCATCGTACCCTAGGCATGTCAAGAATGAGTGCAGAAATGCATGTTGAGGTGCTGTGTGTTTATTGATGTGAAAACTGGCGGAAACTTTCTGTAGGCACTGTACCCTTAAGCTGTGTACAATGTATACAGTTTACACATAACACTAACAAGCAGGCCAAGCTGAATGAGACGGCTTGGTGGATCACTGATGGCTGGATGTCAGCAATTTTTATTCAGATTTTTAATCGATTTTTAGTTGCCGTGCAAATGTTCTAGTGGTAAAGCCATAATGAATGATTTTATAACATGAAATTGGTCAATATTTTTCAAAACTGATTTTTTTTTTTTGGCATATTTTATCATATACATATATCCCAAAATGGAATCAGCCAAATTTGTTGTGTTTGTAGGTCAACAGAGCAATTTGGAAATAAAGGATGACTTGAATATCCCCATACAACTATATGTTTTAAACGGTCAAAATAGCGGTGTGGTTTCTTTCACTTTTACCTTGATATTACAGTTTGAAAAATTAACCCTTCCTTGGTTCCTAATATTAGTTCAGCATTCTTAGTAAAGGATAACAAAATTAAAATTAGACAGAAATTGTACATTATTTTAAAACTGTTGCTATTCTTATGATTGGACTTTTTCTTACTTGTACTCAAATAAATAAGTTTAAAAAAAAAAGGAAACAAACAACAACCAGAAAAGAAAATAGCACAAGGAAAATTGGCTTTTGAATTGAAATATTTTGTCTTCATAAGTACATACCTGTATAAGATGTTTATTGTCCACGCATCCATGGCAAACCATGAAAAAAAGAAAAGAAAACATAAAAGAGAGAAATAATGATTAGAGTCATGTAGCATCAACAAAGTACAATTAATATGTATCACATGAAAATATACAAATCTAGGTTAACTGGTTGCCTAGGTAAACCCCCAGTGTAAACCCGGTTAACTAGGTACCTAGTGAACCGGTTACCTAAAGAACCGGGGATACCTAGTGAACCGGAATTACCTAGTGCTCTAGTTACCTAGACCGGTTACCAAGTGAACCCCCAGAAGTCTTACCCCCTCTTTCCCCTTGTGGGATGCCGGGCTCCCTAATATTTAAAATTTTTATTCCTTTTTTGTATATTTTAGCCCATATTTGTCAACTCTTCCCTCCTAGAAAGTTGCTTTTCCTCCTCCCCCCTGAAAAAGTCCTGGCGACACCACTATTATTAATGTCATATTTAATGTCTTGCAGGTTTGAGAAAGGTTTACCACTCTTTTTTATTACAGATATTTCCTGGAACTAAAAGCATGTCACACTATGGACCACAATGGCCTCATCCCAATGACATAGTTCAATAACCTCAATTAAACACCGGTAGTACAAAATTGGACCTCAAGTTGCAGAGTATGAGGTTTTGTACCCAAATTTTCAAAGGTCATTCAATGAATGTACAAATGTATTGGGGTTAAAGAACTGTGTCCTGATAGATGAGCATGTTGTGGATCCTAATGTCATGCATAAACCCACTATTAAACATACTACTGTAAATGAATACAACCTGGTGATTTGTGATCTGTGGTTTGGCATTGCAATAATTCATCAATGAATCATGTACATAATTAATGTTTCTCACATTTAAAAACTATAGAGATACAAACGAGTTTAGTAATTTGCATTTGTTCCTACTGGTAATTTGAAACTAACTTCTTATGGAAAATCTTGTGAAACGTGTCCATGAATATAAGATGATCATGATGATGGAGAGAATTGCTAATTTGTGCTATTTAAGTCTATTTCATCATTTTACCAATGAAACTCCTACTGATATATATGTACATCATGCTGTATAAAACAGGAAGATGAACTCTTGCTATATTGAACCCAATTGACATTTTGTGAACATTTTGCTGTGTGATGTTAAACACATTAAATCAGATATAGCTGACTGGTTAGGCCATGGTATTAAAAGACTTATTAGTCCACAGGATGACAACATGTTAATGTACCAACGGAAATATTTTTTACCGACGGATGTTTAGAATTGTAGACCCCAAAAAATTTTTTGACGGTTTGAAAAAGTGAAGAGCAAAATTTAACATTTTTTTAAAGACGGTAAAAAATAGTCTATTTGTTCACCCAATTTGTTTTTCACCAAAGCCTTCCGTCTACCTACGGTCTGACATGAACCGACGGCCATCATGAGCGGGGGGCACCGGCCTCCTGCACCCCCCCCCACTGGTTACGCCACTGTGTGCATCCTACATCTCTAAAACTACTGTATATTGGGAAATTTGCACAGAAAATTGTCTATTTTACCACTTTTCACAGTTAATTTTAGAACTGCAAATTTAAAAGCCTGCAAAAATATTTCTTACCCATTGGGTTTAATGTGTAACTCTTTGTAGTTGATAGTTGTGAATATATAAGAAACCACAAAACTGCTCTGAATAGTCCAAGTCGCACAAAAATGAATACTGCAAAAATATTACGTTTGACAGTACTCTTGACCGTCTCTTGTGTTTGTTGAAGACTAAATTGTAACTATTGACACGATATGACACGTTTTATGTCATACCAGAGAAGATCTTCTATGGTCATACACACATCCCTAGTTACAAATATGGTTTTAGGAACTCAAAGAAGCAATAATGATGGTCAAATGCCTGACCAAACCAGATATGAAATAAATTCTCTCTTTACTTTTTGGTTCATTTATCACAAAAACTGACACCTCCAGTCCTCCACTCATTGACTTTGTTGTTATAGCATCATAGATGTCATGCTACTACAAAAAAAATAATAACTTGTTAAGTGTTATTCAGTTAACCTGGTAGGTTTACAAAATAGGCCTATGCTAAAAATATAGTACCACCTGCCTTTGTGGCCCAAACTGTCCTTCCATGCCATGTTGGGAAAATGAGGGGTGCAAATATTTTTGGTTGGCTGCAGGGGGGGGGGGGCAATTTTGGGTATGCAGAGAGGGGAGGGGCAAGATTGTTTTGGCAGGCTATTTTGAACTTTTTCCCCTGCCTCGGACCAAGGAAGTGAGATGCTCGGACAGATAATTATTGGTCAACTGCTACCTAGATACATGGTACCTCCAGGTTAATTTTCCCTACAATAACATTCTACTGAAGTCACAAGATTCAGAGTGGACATGTGAGGGTCAATATTCAAGTCATAATAAACAGACATGGGACCTTACTATACTACAAAACTATACAGTCAATATCACTTGCAACATTACAGCAAACACAAAATATATTTTACATTTAGAAAAGGGTTCCCAAAATGTTGCCAAAAATGTTTTTAGAGGATACAATGTTTTAATAACATTTTCAAAACCTTTTTACCACAAAATATTATAACAAAATGTTAGTGAAGTGTTTATAAACCTTTTTGTTTTTGGATATAATGTTTTAGATTTTGTCTTAATTTTAATATCCCAACATTTAAGGTCTTTTAAACATCTTATAACTTTTTGTAAAAAGTTTAAACAATTTTGTGTTTGTTGGAATACTTAATATGAAGGTCAATTTCAAGTAAGGTCAAACAGACTATAGGGTCATTGTACCTTGTACACATTCTGTTGAAGTCAAAGAGCGCATCTGGAAATACTAAACGACAAGCAGGCAGCCTCATCTACCAAAGGCAAAGGTCAGATAAAATAGGTGCAATTTGATGAAGTGTTTGTTTGATGGAATGGTCTTGTATCATGTTTGAACATAATACAAACTAGTGGCAAATGGTGGTCATAGACCACAAACCTAGCTGGGGCATGTTGGTGTTGTGGAGGTATCTGACCCCTACAAAATGTTCCAAAAATGCTCCCCTGGTCATGGGGTTTGTTTTCACCGAGTTTGAGTCCCATACTCCTAACAGATGTCCAAAAAATTCAATTCTAAGATTTGACCCCAGATGACCTTTGACCTGACCTATGTATGATGTTCCATAATGTTCCCCTGGTCTTGAGGTTTGTTGTCACCATGTTTGAGCCCCGTACCTCTTACAGATATCCAGAAGATCGGGGGTTGCCACGTTATTACCCCAGATGACCTTTGACATGACCCTTGCACAGTGTTCCAAAATGTTCCCCAGGTCAGTAAGTTTGTTGTTGTGGAGTTTGAGCCCCGTACCCCTAACAGATGTCCAGAAAATGCATTTAGAAAATTTGACCTCTACATGACCTTTGACCTGACCCCTGCAAAATGTTCCCCTGGTCATGAGATTTGTTGTCACTGAGTTTGAGCCCCATACCCCTTGCAGATATCCAGAAAATGAAGTTATAAATATTTGACCCCAGATAACCTTTGACCTGACCCCTGCAAAGTGTTCCAACATGTTCCCCTGATCATTAAGTTTGTTGTCACCAAGTTTGAGCCCCGTACCCCTTACAGATGTCCAGGAAATGCGTTTATAAATTTGACCTCTGCATGACCTTTGACCTGACCCCCATAAAATGTTCCCCGGTCATGAGATTTATTGTATCGAGTTTGAGCCCCATACTCCTTACAGATGTCCAGATAATGCAATTGTAAGATTTTACCCCTTAATGACCTTTGACCCCAATTCTGTGTGCAAGGTATGGGCACTGGGTAAAGCCGATGCACATGTGTAAGTGGCGTCATTGTGCTATGTAATACGTGGCAGAAGAAGCATTTTGAAGATATTTGGTTATATACCGAAAATGCCCCTTTAATGACCTTTGATCCCAATTCTGTTTGCACCATATGGGCACTGGATATAGGCGATACATATGTGCAAGTTACGTAATTGTAGTGTGTAACATGTAGGAGGAGAAGCATTTTGAAGTTTGTTGCCAGAAGAAGAAGAAGAAGAAGAAGAAAGAAAGAAGAATCGGAGAGCATTACAGTACCTAGCTGGGGGTGTAAACCCCCCAGCTAGGTAATTAAATGTTGAAATGAACAGCATGGGTATAATATGTGATCTATATACTTGAGTACATAGCAGGCATCACATCTGCATGTTGTGATCACAGGGGTATAACGTACATGTATGAGTCACGGTATGATAACATTTACAGGTGAATCTTCATCTCTGCATGCTTGTTACCATACTAACTAAAAATAATTTCTGCAAGTGATTAAGACATTCAACCATTTCACATGTATGCTCAAGTTAACACTTTTAATGATTACCTAGCTGGGGGGTTTTCAACCCCCCGAGCTAGGTACTGTTTTGCTATCCGATTCTTCTTTCTTTACCTAGCTGGGGGGTTTTCAACCCCCGAGCTAGGTACTGTTTTGCTATCCGTTCTTTCTTTCTTCTTCTTTCTGGCAATAAATTTCAAAATGCTTCTACTCCTACATGTTACACCCTACAATTACGTAACTTGCACATATGTATTGGCTATATCCAGTGCCCATAGTGTCTAAACAGAATTGGAGGCAAAGGTCATTAAAGGCATTTCGTATTTAACCAAATATCTTCAAAATGCATCTTCTGCCACATATTATATAGTACAATGATGTCATTTGCATATATGCATCGGCTATACCGCACGCCTATAACTTGCATACAAAATTGGGGTCAAAGGTCATTAAGGGGGTAAAATCTTACAATTGCATTATCTGGACATCTGTAAGGGGTATGGGGCTCAAACTCGGTGACAACAAAACTCATGACCAGGGGAACAATTTGCATGGGTCAGGTCAAAGGTCATGCTGAGGTCAAATTTTAGAAATGAATTTCCTGGACATCTGTAAGGGGTATGGGGCTCAGACTTGGTGACAACAAACTTAATGATCAGGGGAACATTTTGGAACACTTTGCAGGGGCCAGGTCAAAGGTTATCTGGGGTCAAATCTTCTAATTTCATTTTTGGGATATCTGTAAGGGGTATGGGGTTCAAACTCTGTGACAACAAATCTCATGACCAGGGGAACATTTTGCAGGGATCAGGTCAAAGGTCATGCAGAGGTCAAATCTTAGAAATGTACATCTGTAAGGGATACAGGGCTCAAACTTGGTGACAACAAACTTAATGACCAGGGGGACATTTTTGAAACATTTTGCAGGGGTCAGGTCAAAGGTCATCTGGGTTCAAATCTTAAAATTGCATTTTCTGGCTGGACATCTGTAAGGAATGTGGGACTCAAACTCGGTAACAACAAACCTAATGACCAGGAGAACATTTTTGGAACATTTTGCAGGGGTCAGATACCTCCACTACCCCAACACGCCCCAGCTAGGTTTGTGGTCTATGACCACCATTTGCCACTAGTTACCTAGCCGGGACACCGGCTAGGTCTTGTGATGCTATCGGATCTTTCTTCTTTCTTCTTTCTTTCTGGCAACAAATTTCAAAATGCTTCTTCTCCTACATGTTATATCCTACAATGACGTCACTTGCACATATGCATCGGCTATATCCAGTGTCTATAGGATATTCACAAATTTGGGGTCAAAGGTCATTAAGGGTCATTTCGGTATAAAACCAAATATCTTCAAAATGCTTCTTCTCCTACATGTTACATCCTACAATGACGTCACTTGCACATATATATCGGCTATATCCAGTGCCTATATATCCAGTGCCTATAAATTATTCAAAAAATCACTGTTTTTACAAATTACATAGCAGAGTGTTGTCATTAGCACACATGCATTGCTACCAACCAGGGTCTTTGGGGTGTCTACAGTTGTGGGGTCAAAGGTCATTAAGGGGTCGCTTCCGGTCAAAAACCAAAATCATCAAATATGTTCATTTTTTATTATCTCAAACGTAAACAGACCAGAGTTGCATAAACTTCATATATGCATTAGTGTTACCCGATGTGTACACAGTATTATTATTTTTTGGTCAAAGGTCATTTACACGTCATTTCGGTTTTAAGCTAAATAACTTCAAGAATTTTTATCTCCATAACTAAGCATAGTGGATTTTTAAATTTAAAATGTAACAATGCATTTTTTGCGGTGTGTATGAGGTTTTTTTTATATTGGGGTCAAAGGTCATTAAGGAGGTCAAAACGTCAAATTTGCAAAAAAATGTGTAAAATTACGGAAAAGTAGCTGTATCTCAGCCTATGGAAGACGGATAAAGCCCTACATGCTACAGTGATGCACCATTAATGGTGTGAGATGTCAATAATAGCCGGTCAAAGGTCAAACTTTAAGTTAAGACTGGCATTTCCGGCCCCGGCTAGGTCCAGATCTGTAACCAGATCTAGTTCTTCTTCTTCTTCTTCTTCTTCTGGCAACAAACTTCAAAATGCTTCTCCTCCTACATGTTACACCCTACAATTACGTAACTTGCACATATGTATCGGCTATATCCAGTGCCCATAGGGTGCAAACAGAATTGGGATCAAAGGTCATTAAAGGGCATTTTCGGTATATAACCAAATACCTTCAAAATGCTTCTTCTGCCACATATTACATAGCACAATGACGTCACTTACACATGTGCATCGGCTTTACCCAGTGCCCATACCTTGCACTCAGAATTGGGGTCAAAGGTCATTAAGGGGTAAAATCTTACAATTGCCTTATCTCAACATCTGTAAGGGTGTGGGGCTCAAAATCAGTGACAACAAATCTCATGATCAGGGAACATTTTACAGGGGTCAGGTCAAAGGTCATGCAGAGGTCAAATTTTGAAATGCATTTTCTAGACATCTGTAAAGGGATACGGGCTCAAACTCCTGTGACAAGAAACTTACTGACTAGGGGAACACTTTGGAGCGCTGTGCAGGGGTCAGGTCAAAGGTTATCTGGGTCAAATCTTAGAATTTAATTTTCTGGGCATCTGTAAGGAGTATGGGACTCAAACTCGGTGACAACAAATCTCATGAACAGGGGAACAGTTTGCAGGGGTCAGGTCAAAGGTCATGCAGATGTCAAATTTTCGAAATGCATTTTCTGGACATCTGTAAGGGATAAGCCTCACGGGCTCAAACTCTTGTCACAAGAAACTTACTGACCAGGGGAACACTTTGGAACGCTGTGCAGGGGTCAGGTCAAAGGTTATCTGGGTCAAATCTTAAAATTTAATTTTATGGGCGTCTGTAACTTAGGAGTATGGGACTCAAAGTCGGTGATGCCAAACCTCATGACCAGGGGAACATTTTTGGAACATTTTGCAGGGGTCAGATACCTCTAAAACACCAACATGCCCCAGCTAGGTTTGTGGTCTATGACCACCATTTGCCACTAGTTTCATTTGAATCGCAACATCACAACAGCCCAACACACATTGTCAGCACATTACATCTTACATCACTAATAAGGTTATACGAGGTATTGTTGGTCGAAGCAGCAAAAAAAAATGATTTTCATTATCTAAATCAATATATTATTGGAAAATAACACTTTGATGTTTCACAAATGTTCATTCTAGAAATCCTATACCTTGAAAACTTGCTTGATTTATTGTTGTTAATGAAAAGTGTTGTTTCAGCCCTCTTTACAGCATAACTCAAGAACCACAGGACCTACAAAAGTATATCTGTGATGATTAAAGAGTTTAACTTCAACACTACACTATTTTTTCGCTCACCTGGAACGTTTTCACTAGTTCGACTAGCGTCTTCAGCAGATGGTGATGCTGTGATGGTAGTGTTGAAGTTAAACTCTTTAATCATTTTATCTACCACTACGTATGAATATCCACTCGTATATATCTGTGATATTTGAATTCTTCAACACACTATGAAATGATCAATGCAATTTTTGCCAAAGCTCACTACCATTCGCAAGATGCTTTGAACTATCAAATTGCAACAGTTAAAAATAGTTGCTAACCTTAATGCATCAGCCTCATTAACTTCTCCTGCAGCACCCTTTATTACTGTATAACTTTTTCCTAGGATTTTAGACCATTATCTGTTTCAAAAAGTGGGTTTTAATTTTTGTGCAGAATTCCTTTAACAAATTAAGCGTGCTGCTATTCTGTTCAGGGCATATTATTTTCCACAACTTCCTATGCACACGCTTGACGTCATACACATATACGCGATGGTTAATGCATAAAAAGGAACCTTGCAACAGATAATAATTTTAGCAGCTCCACCTACCAAAGGTACAAGAGATCTCCCATGCAGATAAGTTTTGTACATCAGTGTTGATAAGGTATATTAAACAACTTGGTTATTCATTCCTCTATTAACCTATGAGAACTACCTGCTTATTGGTCAAAAAGAAGTTTTCATTATCAAATGGACCAATCAGCAACATTAATTGTTAGAATAATTTCACCACACACAAAAAATGAGTGAATAAAATTATTTACAAAGCTCAATTCTGATTGGTGATGAAAGTGAAGATATCACACAATTGACTAATCAGAGGCAATGTAATTCAAAAGGATCTCAAACTTATATCAAACTGTGATAAATACTACATGAAATGCTTATGAATCTGTGCAATTAAGCAAGTCACACACAATAATCTAGCACACTCCATCATATCCATAATGTGCCCATACTTCTATTATAGACATAATTCCAGTGCACTGATGTAGCAGTTATTGCTGCTGGGAATGGCAGCTAAATGCGCTCAGAGCACCAAGCCTCTGATTGCCATTAATGTCCAAATTAATTTTGATTGATCTTCTAATATCCTACTTAAATCGTATAAAATTCAGAGTCGTTTAGGAAGAGAACAGGTCTCAATATTCTGGTCGTTAGGAATATGTGGTTATCCAATCATTCATATTAAGCAATTATATAAAAATGTGGAGTGGGAACTACTTTTTTGAAATATGTGCAAATATTGGATTTATTGTTCCATTGATAATCTTACAAAAAAATCACATGCTGTAGATTGAGCAATCTCAAATTGGTTTGTATGTGTCTCTTTCTCCTATTAAAAATAAATATTTTCATATTATTCTCATATGTTATTTCATGCTTTATATCATTTAGCTTATTATTTGGTTCAAAGTGTAGATGAATTACACTACCATGATATTATTAATAGACATCTGTGTGCACGGTGTATTTCATTCAAGCAAGACCAAGCAAATGTATAGTATATTGCTTTATCAAAGTTTGTGGAAAGTGGAAAATTCTTACATATTTATAACAAATGGCGAAAGATTACTAAAGGGAGCTTGTAGTTGTTGAGAACTTGTAGTTGTTGAGAGCAGTTACGTTATGAAAATTGGGATCAGCAATTTTCTCTGGTTATCACATCCCTGCTTTTCTAAACCATGACAGTAACTGAAGTGAAGACCTAATAGACTTTTTTTTACATCTCATTTCAAAATTCTCATCAAATTTACAACGCATATATCATGTGTTGTAAAAATATCATGATTTTTGATTTTAAAAAATAGAAATATAGATCCACGGATGGAAGCCTGTTACCTGCACTAGCACAAAAATTGCAAAATTGGTCCTGTAACCATTTTCACATTCAAGTTCATATCTTTAAAACTGTTGTCTCAAATTCAGTTTTTTTGCAATGATAGTTAAAAGATGTAGCATTACATACAAAAATACTGAATGGCTGTTTAAAACACATTTTTTACAAATAAGCAATATCATTATCTTGTAAATGTTCACAAGGTAATGCTCCCCAATATTTATGTGTTTTTCTCTCTCATAGAAAAATACCTTCAACTGGTTGTAGGACAAGATCTTCCAAAGACACCACATTACTAAGAGCTTGCGTTGGTAAAAAATGCATCGGTGACAAACCGTTTTATGTTGTGGTAGTGCTGTAATCGATAAGCTTTCTGGGTATCGATATGTCGGGAGGCAAACATCCGACATGTCGATACTATTATCGATACTCACGCAGTTTGAAACACGGATTTGAGTTTACCAATTTTATTATCAGTAAGTTCCAGAAACAAGTTAACTGGAGATCGTGAAGACGACATGATGCATGTATTCTAGATGTAAAGCTCACCTTGGAATTGGGAGACGGTAATTTGAGTATTTGACGGTAATTTGAGACCTGATTTGAGATAATCTAAGCATGTGTGCCATGTCGTTTGTGTATCGATACTGACATTGAGTGTTTCGACATGTCGGAAGTCTATGTATTTTCCGACTATCGATACTTACGACAATCGATTACAGCACTATGTTCTGGCACCTTCATTGTGGAACAGCCTCCCACGTAACATCAGGGAGGCTTCATTGCTTCACTTTTTCAAAAAATCATGCTTAAAGTGGCATTGGTATCCAGAATGTTGATATTTTTTGTTTATTTTTGTTTTCTCTTTTTTTTTCTGTGCTCTGATCGCTCTGTAAGAAGCGCCTTATGAGAAATTTTTGTATGTATGTATGTATGTCTGTCGGGCCTGCTTATTTTGGGACACCCTGTATACATGTATTACCAGTGGAACGTGTTTGATCGCCAGTGTATCCTGTATTCTACGTGTCTGTGGGCCAGTGGTATTGGTTTCCTGTGTGTCACTCCAGGTTTATTGAGCAATGGGTTTCATATGTGGTTGCTCACTATTACATCCATATAACCTTATAAACGGATCAAAATGAATTTTCATCATACTACGTGTATAAAATGTTACCATTTTGCAATTAATTGGTTATGAGCAACCAGGAAATTAATGCTCTGAGTGCTAGCCATAAAAGACCAAGTTATGATATATTTTCTTAAAATATCAAGAGAAGAACCACTGAATCAATGCTGGGCTTGTTTGTACTCATTCTTGAAACAAAACCAACATTTTTACTCGCTAGTTGATGGTTTTTATCTATTTGGATACAGTGCATCAATCAATCAATATTTTCAAGATGCTTTCATCCAAGAAAAGGCTAAACTGACAGCAAGTGAGTAAAATGATAGTTTTGTTTTTAAGAATCTTCAATTTATGTATCTTCAAATCAGGTGAATAAAGTATATTTCAATGTTTTCATTCAAACATAAGCAAATGGAGAAACGATAATAATTGATTACAGCTTTGATTGGTGAAAACCAAACACACAGAAACAAGAATACTGAGTCAACAAAGCTACCAAGCACAAGTAGAAATGTATTTCTGATTCTGAAATGTAACAATTAAAAAAGGACAGGATTTTAGTAAATTTAAAAAGACTTTGGTAGGCAAATGATTCATTTGGCATTGGTTTTTACAATTTGAACACTATTGGAATAGGTTTTATTGGTCATTTCAGCTACATATCAAAATGTAACATAACATATATAAAACATTGTCTTAGATCTTTATTATGACTTTCATATTTACAGTAACATAAGTAAAATAAAAAAGTTCCTGAAAAGATTTAACCAAAACATTGACCATTTTTACAATTGCATGAAGTGCATGAAAATATGTGAAACATACACAATTCATCATGTGAAATACACTTCCATGAGTACTGAAATACAAAATACGTATCTATGTGTTATCTATGTGTTATTGGTAGTAATAGTATATACATATAAATTACTGCATGCAGGTTTTCAAATTTTTGCTCAAGTAGCACATTCCCACAGTGGGTAAAGTTTAGGACACAATAATAAACCATTTGGCAAATTTGACTTACTGGAAAGTAGCATCAGTAGGTAGTTATCTAAACGGGGGGGATTTATCCACAGCCTCATCCCCCACTTTCATAATAAATAAGTTCGAGATTTTTATACCATCAGGAAAAATAGCTACATAATATTTGTGTTCAAAAAATATTTCTTTATAAAATCATCACAACTTTGTATTTATGTTCAGTTAACAGAATGAAATAGAGCCATGTAATTAATACACATAATCATGCTTGCAAATGCAAAATTTGAATGAACTGAAATTTTGGGAATAAGCTTTTTAGAATCACAAAATACTCTGTAATTATCAAATGTGAAATAAAACTTTAATTCTTGGCCCCATTTTAATGTAGGGCCTAAATATTAACCGAAACCACTGATCAACAATAAATCAACAGCAAATAAATACAAATGATTTCAGCATTACAACATTCAAACAAACAACAAATGTGTTGCGATCAAGCTAAATGAGTCTGATTACATGAGCCATTCTCAGAGCTTTATTTTGCTAAAATCACCATCATAATTAGACTTACAGTTCCGGAGATATGGTCATTTTAGTGTTGCTCAGAACAATAAAATATAAAGGAAATTGAATACTATTATATCTCAAAATCAATATTCCCGATATCTGACTCATTTTGCTTAATCACATCACAAATGGTACAAATTACCCTTTTTGGACGTTGCGTCTCAACTTTATGGTTAGACCTAGGCACGTGTGATCCGTTTTTACCAGCTCCTTCCATGACGACGACACTCACAACATCAACAATATAGTCAATACAAAATTATTCCAAGCTATGATACTAGTCCTCTTAGTTTGCCAATGTTGTAGTATCACATCCCGCTGAAAGGTATCCACTGGTCATCAGATCATTATGCCGTCAAGTCCATTTTATCACTACTGCTTATCGCATTTAGTAATAATCCATTATTAAACCACACCGCCTGGCTATCTACCTATCTAACTGCTTGCTACTATACTCCACACCAACACCATTCACATCACACACATGTGTAATGCAATAACCATCCCTTACAAGAGAGGAGATACACACAGTCATCAGTCACTCACTCACTCCCTGGGCTGCCTTGCTTAGCCGGCTCATCACAGAAACTCATTACAAGCTTTGGACTGATCCAAAGTAATTGTAAAGGGGTGTTAACACCATTGGTGTGAAGGGGGCAGGGCTGGGGGATATAAAATCACTTGACCAGTGATTGATTTGCTTAAGTCCCTACATTTTATGAGCTGTCTTTGACATGAGGGGGCAGGTACTATGAACCACAATGGCCTCATCCCAATGGCATAGTTCAATAACCTCAATTAAACACAGGTAATGCAAATTTTGGCCTCAAGTTGCAGAGTATGAGTTTTTGTACCCAAATTTTCAAAGGTCATTCAATGAATGTACAAATGTATAGGGGTTAAAGAACTCTGCCCTGATAGATGAGCACGTTGTGGATCCTAGTGAGGGTAAGGCAGATTGATGCAAAGATACTTTAATCAGTATTTGATTACATCAATGGTCATTTAGGGCATCATATATTTGAGAACTTTAGTAAATAGCTCAGTGATGGCGGTAAAGAATAACAAAATAAAATTTTGAGAGATTAGGCCTATACATTATGTAAATACTTCCCATTCCCCCAACATTCAACATGCTCAATGTTGAATACTTCTTAACCCCATGAGAACTACCTGCCGATTGGCCAAAAAGAAGTTTTCATTATCAATTAGCCCAATCAGCAACATTGTTAGAATAATTTCACCATGCAAAAAAATCAGGGTGAATAATTTACAAAGCTCCATTTTGATTGGTGACTAAAGTGAAAATATCATGTAATTGACCAATCAGAGGCAATGTTAGATCGGCAGGTAGTTCTCAGGGGATTAAAGCCCAACACATAAATTTGAGATCTAACCAAGTTTGATTGGGCAAAACAAGAGCCTTGGGAGCCCATGGCAAGGATCAATGCGGGTCCATTTTTAAATGTTAAAACATCTCTCCTTTCCCCCTAATTTCATTTTCATGGACCCTCGGGGCATCTGGACTTTGTCCACCCTGTCGCTACTCTCTGGGGTGGGGGAGGGGTGTGACCACTATTTTATAGATGGTTATGAAAAAGGTTCCAACAATAATTTTGACCAAGATTTCTGGTTGCTAAGTTTGAGAGGTAAAAGGTGACTGCAAGTGGGACATTCTGTTGTTATTGGTTAGCGGTTTGAGGGACATTCTGTTGTTATTGGTTGGGGGTTTGACTCTTCTGCATATTATTCTGAGAAAAGTGGTTTAAAGAGCTGTAAATAACATGACTGTTACTAAGACATCTAATACATATCACTTTACCATTTCTTACCACATTTTAAGCACTATTATGATGAAGCAAGAACCTCAGTTGTATTTTTTTGTGCAAAATTATGAACTAAGCAAATTATTTGTATATTTTTTTGCAGCCTATTTTTATTTGGTGCTTTCTGCAACTGTTCATAACTGCAATGTGTATGCATGAATGAAGGTAAATGATAGGAATGTTTGTTTTTACCCTCCTCTACCATGAGATAGATGACAGACAGGTCCAATATTTTGCCGTAGTGGATACCAGCGCATGAAGTAAGTAAAGACAAGCTAGGGGTGGACTTTGTGACACATTAGTGGTACACAGATGGGTACGGGAGGGATATTAGGCCTACCTTCCTCCCACTAGATGTCTAGTGGTAAAAAAAATGTTTAGTTTTGTAAATTGTTCGAAAATGATCAATCATATTATGACTACAAATAGAAATGTATAATGAGTTTGACATGACCTGTTCACTGTAAATTGACTTTATGAGGAAAGACACTGTCCTCCAAAGTCCTCTGAAAACATGTGGGGTCCTGTACTGACCCCTTTATTAGCTAACATCCGCTGTGTGTAGACTTGTGAGGTCTATTTTGGTATTACCAATTTTGTGCGGCCTTCATAGCATGACAACACAGGTCCGTTCCTTGGAAATATGGCTATATTCAAGAGGGTGGGTGTAGGTGTGTCATCCTGTTTTCCGAGTAGGACAGTAATCAAGGGGTATTTTTAAATCTAATATTTGCACGGGAAAATCAGAATGCTGCTTTAAAGCCTTAATGTACGATTTCCGTCAAATTTTGATTTTGTTATTCTTTATTCAAAATGTTGAAATAATATTAGTAATAACTGATGGGAAGGGTTGCTGTCCATTTTAGGTTGAAATAACAAGGTAAAGTGAAAGAAACCACACTGGTTATTTTGGCCATTTAACACGCAGTTCTATGGGAGGACATATTATCATAATTTTTAAATTATGATAATATGTCGAACTTTGCTCTGTTGACCTACAAAGACAACAAATTTGGCCAATTCCATTTAGATACAAGTTGGGACATGTGTAAACATTACAAATATGCAAAAAAATCAGGTTTGACAAAAAATTAACCGATTTCATACTAAAAGATCGTACATTATGGCTTTAACTGGTGACCCTGTTAATTTTCTAGGTCTTTTGTTGCATTTCAGACATATTTATGCCTCTTATAAATTCATTGCTCATTCTACAGCGGATATTAGTAAAGGAGCTGAGGAAGCTAATGCCAACATTTTGTCATCAATTTTCAATTTTCACAATTAATACACAGATTTAGAGAGCGCTTTTTAAATGAAAAAACAAAGCGCTAAGGAAAGGAAAAAAATACAAGAGGGAGGAAACATTAGGTGAATAGGTGAGTTTTTAGGTTCTTTTTGAATGTTTGAACATTTGGAGAGTTACGAATGTGGGAAGGCAATCCATTCCATAGAACAGGGGCAATGATGGAAAATGCTCTGTCACCAGCCAACTTGTGGGATCTTGGAATGGAAAGGCAAGTGGCAGCAGTAGAGCGCAAAGAGTACCCAGAATGACGGGTGTGAAGGATGGAGGACAGGTATTCAGGTGTTGATGAAGCAAGAACCTTATAAACATGAACGAGAGTGCGGAACTGGACACGTTTAGCAACTGGAAGCCAGTGCAGACTATGAAGCAAAGGAGACGTATGAGTATATTTTGGTTCTCTGAAAATGGATTACCACTCACTAAATGAGATACCGTATTATTATACAGGGTGTATCAAAATGATTGGTACCCATCAATTTTCAGTGATTATGGACAAAATACCACCACAACAAAATGCAACATAGGAGCTACATTATTTATAGACTGTTAAGAAGGGTCATACAACTTTAAATCATGGGCATCTCGTACCAGGCATTTCAAGAGGATCCAATGTTGCATATTGAAGAAGCAGGCTTGTCAATAAACACCAAAAACTGATGTGTACCAAACATTTTGATACAACCTGTAGAGTCTCATATCCTGTACTCAATTATCAATTTTAATGCTTTCAGAACAGTAAAGAGTATTAACCCTAACCCTACCCGTGGTTTTTGTGCTATCGGAAGAGAAAGAAGGAACGAAAAAGGAGAGAAGATGAAGAAGAAAGTCACTTGGCACCCCCGGGATTCGAACCTCGGACCCCTCGCATGCCACGCAGAAGATCCCCAGCATGCAGCTACACAGGTGACATTGGCCCAGCCAACGATTCCCTGGGTATATATGACTTGGTCTGATTGCGTCATCAAGTCCCGTGGAATGCATGCACACAGAGTGGTTTTAATAGTGAGCTTTAGTGAGTCCTAGTTGGGTTAGGGTTAAGTTAAGGTGACGCTGCACTGCTGTGAAGAATTTTACCTTTCTCAACCTTTCTGAACCCTAAAAAACAGTGAATTTAAGGTGACACTGCTGTGAAAGTCTTGCATTTCAGAACCCTAAAAAAGAATTAAGTGTTGAGGTGACACTGCTGTGAAAGTATTGTTTTTTGTCCAAAATGTGACAGTTACCCCATAAGAATGGTCTTTATTATAGTTCAAATGTTGACTTTAAACCAAACCTTTTGTGAAAATATGCCAGTCTCGTTGTGCAAGACCAAAGGGTTAATAAGTAACATTCACTAATACAGTCCAGAACAAAATTTTTTTTTTTTAAGTCACAGTATTAACAAACACCAAATTTGGATGAGCAATGACCAGGTCATCAATCTAACCTACATTATTGCCACTACATGATGCAAAATGCCAAATCCTCCTTTCTGGTACTAACCAGCTAAACATCCAAACACATAATAGCTTACTAAACATGCAATGTAATCAGTAATTTACAAAGTTCAATTTCTAGCTGTGACTTAAATCCATATCCCTGTTAGTACATACTACCCAAGTGGCACAAGACAGGTGCAGACAGTGAGTGTTACTTACATACCTGCATGTTAGAACCTCATATAGAATGCTTGCTTGACACAGCCCTACATTACAGTTTCATTGACTGTTTTGCCCACACATAAAAATAAATTATCTTTCAATTTCATCTTAAACAATAAGTGTATATTGCTGACAAAGACAAAACAGTATGTCTGAGTTCAAATGACAATGAAGATATTATAAACTAAATAAACAAAACGACAACAGATGCCTACATAATAAACAAATTGCAAATATAAACTTCAAACTACACATTTTTTTTAAATACTCTCTTCTTTTGCTCTCATTGCTTCACTTGTTATATGTTACTTTTTTTTAAACAGCCATTGAGGTAGAACCAAAGAGTACCTACACCATGTTTGTGTGCTGAAGCTTTATCTAAAGAACCAAAAACGGTTCCGAATCACATTTTTGGGGCCATTTTCGATGGTTCTGGAACCATTTTTGGTTCTTTAGAGAAAGGTTCGCCTGAGAGGACAATTTTAGAACCTTTATTTCTTAGAGTGAGGAGTGGACCTTTTGTCAATGTTGCTCCCACATTTGAACCTTTTTATTGAAAAAATAAATAGCAAAAGGTGGACATTTGTGAATTATTTTTTGGGGTGGGGATTTCCCCCTGCATACGGGTGTGACCATGGTCATTGTCAATATTTAGTGTAGTTGTGTAACAATTAGATCCTTGATAATTTCTTCTGTTCTTCTGTGATAATTTCTTTCTCTGATGCTGCTATTAAAAAGTTCTACCAATTTTCTTGCAAAAGGACATATGGTTGTTCTTCAGCCTACTTCACTGGTACAATTCACTTAGCATCACAGTCAGTCAGTTAACCTTACACTCACTAGACCAAATCTCCAACTGATTTTTACTACACATAACATATATCAGTATCATGCTTAAATCTAACCAGCTCTCGTTACAAATTATTACGCGTATCAAATCCAATGAAATCTTAGCAGGTGTCGTTCCATCATTACATAAACCTCTGTATCCAAGATATCCAGGATGCTCATCAGTTTTGCACCTAAATGTTTTCCTTCTCATTGTAAAATATGACATCTACATAAAAAATACATTCAAATAAGTATAAACATGCCTAGTATTGGTGCAGTAGTTATTGTGATAGACTGTTATGTTTAATCCCGTTTTGATGTGATCTTCAGAGTGATCAACACGACCAGGGAGGACACTCTGACGTAAATTCATGCTTGTATGGTGTATTGGTTACCACTCTTCCCATCTGTTCATAGCAATTACCTTCATACAAGAGTGCTGTATCTTCTTCAGGACATAATAGCTCCCATATGTCGAGCATCATTATTTGCTTCATAAAGTAATTTATACTTTTTCTTCTTCCACTGGCTTTCTCCAAAAATAATATCATATCATATCATATCATATCATATCATATCATATCATATCATATCATATCATATTGCTGATTGCAACTTTGCCACACAAATAATCTGATGCCCAAGTTTTGAGTTGAATTGCTCTCTAGCAGTTTTATTCTTGTAGAAGCAACACATGTTTCACAGCAGCTAATAGATCAGTATGAGTGTTAAATTCACAACAACTAATCAAAACAAATTTTTCTGGCCTAATATTTCCCTGGGATTATGATAAAAATATGTGCTTTCATCTGATGCCAAAATTTCCAATTTCATAGGATAAAGTAGGAGAGGGGGTGAGGCTGTTGAAGGAGTCGAACCTGCATTTTTTACAGGATGGGATGCCCATCTCTCTTTTGTTAGCAATTAGGCCAGACTCCACCATGAAATGGCTGTAGGGGGATTGCCACACCTCCTCCACAGCGAGTCTGTTACCTTCACAGCATTTAAGAATGCCGGTACCCATTTATTCACCTGGGTGGAGAGAAGTAATCGAGATAAAGTGCCTTACTCAAGGACACAACACGATGGTGTCACTGGGGCTTGAACCCGCAACCTTCCGAGCCTGTTCTGCTCGGCCATTGTACTCCCTAATCACTTATTAGCCGATTACAAAATTCACATGGCAGCTATCAGCTTCTACTGCATGCAACATATCTTGCATTAACAAGAAGGCTGGTCACAGTGTGTCCCCACAGGGATAAAAAGACCGCATATTATTAGTGCACCAGGATGATGATGTAATAAATATTTCACATGGCAGCTATCAGCTTGCATCGCATGCAACATATCTTGCAATAACAAGAAGGCTGGTCACAGTGCTCACAGGGATAAAAAGACAGCATATTATTAGTGCGCCAGGATGATGATGTAAATATTTCACGCGGCAGCTATATCGGCTTGCATTACATACAACATATCTTACAGTATATAACACTAAGGCTGGTCACAGTGTGTGCTCACAGGGATAAAAAGACCGCATATTATTAGTGCACCAGGATGATGATGTAATAAATATTTCACATGGCAGCTATCAGCTAGCATCGCATACAACATATCTTGCATTAACAAGAAGACCAGTCATAGTGTGTGCTCACAGGGATAAAAAGACAGCATATTAACCATGATTAGCTCTCGATGTAAATAATTAGGCTTTGACAAATTCATCTAGCATCACTATGGATCACAATAGCCTCATCCCAATGGCATAGTCCAATAACCTCAATTACATAATCATGGTGCAAAATTTGACCTCAAGGTTGCAGAGTATGAGTTTTTGTACCCAAATCTTCAAAGGTCATTAAATGAATGTACAAATGTATTGGGGTTTAAGAACTGTGCCTTTGATAGATGATGATGTTGTGGATCCTATTCATGGTGTTGTATAGGATCATGTTACACATATATATTGCATGCCTAGCCTATGCTTCAACAACAAAAGTGCAAGTTTTGAGACTTTTTCTCAAAATACCAAGAACTATCTGAACCAATACCAGGCTTGTTTGTACTTATGTTAATGCATTTTTTATGTTGATTCCAAATATGGTCATGGAACTGTAAAATTCTGAATTTTTTTTAAAGAAAATTTGGAACTTATCATCTGCAGTCGACATTTATGTGAAGCGGGTTAATAAGTACATTCCAATCTCATCACTTGCCTTACCCTCAATTTGATGTAAATAAACAAAGGGATTTCACTTACTGAAAAAGTGCACAGTTTTGTGCAATTAATTTTTCGCAATTTATCAATTTTTAACTGCTTCCATTGTTTTTAAATTTGCTTCCTTTTGCTTATTTGCTTCTTTTTAAATAAGATTCTTAGATTCCTAACATTGACTTTACTCAAATGGAATATATGCTGTTATTTTCACTACTGCTGTTTGAGCAGGAAAAGTAACTGGTCCACTCTAGTCTTAAATGTTTATATAAAAATCATAGAAAGAAATGAAAACTCACCCATTTTGCATTTTGTATATGTAAAAAACACAGTTTGTGCAGCAGGGGTCACTCTTTAATCTCTGCAGGGGGTAACTCGCTTTTTATCTAACTCGTCCATTCTTAACTCGCCATTCCCGTTGGGATGGTAACAACTATTAAACACAATTGGTGGATAAACTAATATTGAATGGTAATCAACCAATGAACTGTCTAGAATTTATCCACAGTGGTATACAATTTTTACAGAATTTGTGAAGTGCTTGTTTTTTCTACATCTTAATTTCAAGAAATATTTATATTTCCATAACTTGACATTTTTTAATGGGTAAAAGTGTCTTTTTTGTCCACAACTTGCAGAGCTGTTTTTTTTTCCAAATCAAAAAAATAGGAATTTTTCAAGTTTATATACCCCCTGTATTATGTATGAGTGATATAATTATTAATATCAACAAAAGTTGACTTCAGAAAGAAACTGTCACCAAAAAGCAAATTTTAATCAATCTATGTAGCCAGCAAGAACATTTAATCAAATCATGAATACGCATTTGAAATTATTTGTTTCTTGATTTCATTTTCTACATACACAGTTAGTTTCCTTCATCATGATGTACCACATACCAAGGGGGAGCTCACTTGGGCATTGTTATACACCTATCTTTATAAGTTTAGCAGACGGCTTTTTGATAAATTCATGTTACGCATGAATTATATTGAATTAGATAACAAGGGATCAGTGCTTTAGCTCTAATGGCGGCAAATCAAGTTTAATTAAGTATTAAAGTGAAAAGGGCGGCAGCATACAGGGCTAGCTCGGTTGACACTGATCACCGTTAAAATATTGATATGCTGCCCTCTGAAGCTAAAGCGCTGATCCCCTGTTCTGTAATTCAAAATAATTCATTTTAGGCCACTTTAGGCAAAAATAACTGCATATAAATTATACATTTCTGTAACAAACTTTGTATGCTACTTGAGCAAGTACAAAATATAATTATATACTTCTGAGGAGGAGGCAACAATAAACTGCTATATAGCAAAAAAATGTCCTATACTTTATTAGTGGTTATGAAACAAGGTGACTCTACAGGTACATTGTCAGAATTTAATTGTGTTGTTGTTGAGTATAAATGTGCTAATTTCATCTACACATAAACACAAAAATTGCAAATTTTCATTCCTAGGGAAATCAAATTGTCAATTTTTGCTCCAACTCAATCAGAAAATGTTTTACCTTGACGGATATAATCAGATCTTCATACTTGCAGTCTTATAGAGACTTTCATAATTTTCTTAAAATAATCAGAAAGTCGGAAATTTTGATATCTACCATAGTAGTATTGTTGATGAGTTTTGTCATGTTAAATTTAGGCTTTAAAATTGAGTAAATTATGTGATGTGTAATATAAGTATTCCTGTCAAGTTTTGGACTCAAAAGCAATGCTGTCAAACACCATTTAAGAGTTACTTGTACACCAGGCACAAAAAGAAACTCGTCAGTTATTGTCATCCTTGCTGTTCAACAACCTGATAAATTTGGATTATTCTGAAATATACATTTTATTAATTGGATTTTGCTTTCTCATTTGACACTCTGTTTGTAAAAATCGAACAAGAATTGACCAAGATTTGCGCTGCCAAACCGTCAAACCCCAAAATCAAAAGTTGCAATTAGAACGATTTTCAATTATGGGAACGCATCGTTGTATTGCACACAAGCACCACGGGTCAATCAATAAAGCACACAATGTAATAGGCACAATTGAATTGTTAAAATCCAACTTACCCGGGTAAAAAATAAAGAAAATAATTAAATGTCCAAAGCTAACGTTAAATACGGCCCACCCTGATTAAGATTTGAACTTTTTAGACCATTTCCGTCAAAGTTTTCCCCCTTTGAAAATAGCCTTGCCCCCATTGAAAAAGTCCTGGCTATGCTACTGCTACACACACGTTCCATTATGCCATATTTTGCCCTGGTTAACTTCAACTCTAGCACTCTACATAAACACACTAGTTGTGTTCACATTGTCGGACGTACGCCCGGCGGAACTTAGTCGGCGCAAGTTGCTAGGAGTAGCGGTAGGCGCTGCCAGGAGTAGGTGCAGTGTGAACGATGGTCAGCGTAAGGTCCGCCAGGTGTACGTCCGACAATTTACGTACATCCGGCGAGCTGGGTGTAACCTCCACCAGGCGTAAGTTGCGATGTAAACGCAGATTACGCCTGCCACCCGAGTAAGTTTGACCTTTTGTTGGTCGGAACTAAGAATTACATATCGCGTGATTGATAAAGGTCACAAAAACACCGGAAGTGGTAGTCAATGTTTACGCCGACCAGAAGTGAATGCTTGGTGGAACTGGTCGGCGTAGTGCTAGGAGTAGGCTAGGTGTGGACACGCGGTAGGAGTAGGGAGAATATTTGTGGAATTTTCATCAATGTTAGCATAAGTTTATGCTGGGTGTAACTCAAAATGTGAACACGACTACTGCGTGTAAGCACAACATGCATCTATACATCAGACACATTGATTTCTATTCAGAAAACTAAGGCATCCACATACACTAAGATCCATAACATGCTCATCTATCAGGGCACAGTTCTTTAACCCCAATAAATGTATACATTCATTGAATGACCTTTCAAAATTTGGGTACAAAAACTCATACTCTGTAACTTCAGGTCAAATTTTGCACTATGATTGCTTAATAGAGGTTATTGAACTATGCCATTGGGATGAGGCTATTGTGGTCCATAGTGATACTAATACAAATTGTAATTCAATGAACTTTGGTTGCCCTTATCAAACTGAAATACTTAACAATCTGATAGCAACTTCACAAGCTAATATTGTAACACTTGTTTTAAAGGAGGAAGATTTGATAACAGACACACAAAAAAGCCAACCATGATTCTATGATTTATTTTGGGTGTTGAGTTTGGAGACAGAGGATATTTGCGGTTTGATAATTGCCATATTGGCTTGTGTGTGGGGGCAGAGGGATTTCTCCTTAGATGGGTTTAAAGTGAAACCCAATGTGCCCAATTGGAATTATTTGGACAAAAGTGCCCTTAAAAGCACCCAATTAGGGTGATTAGAGTTTATTATTCCTACCTCAGTATTTTCACCCAATTTGGGTGTTTTTGTGAAAAATTGGTATACTAATGGGTTGCAAAAAACAGGAATGGTATAGAGAAAGCCAGCATCTGAAAGTCTGGGTGGCACATCCCATACAAAACAATCAAGATCATGTTGAAATAACCCTAACTGAACAGAAGGGTTTTTTTTGCTATCGGAAAGGAAAGGAGAAATGATAAAGGAGAGAAGATGAACAAAGAAGTCACTTGGTAACCCTGGGATTCGAACTTCAGACCTCTCCCATGCCACACAGAAGATCACTGACCTGTAACCACACGGGTGACTGACGCTTGCCCGGGCAGCGATTCCCTGGGTATATATGACTTAGGCTGATTGCGTCATCACATCACGTGCAATGCATGCATGAGAAGTGGTTTTAATAGGGAGATTTAGAGAGACCTGGTTCAGTTAGCGTTAATTAAATTAGCCCTTTTTTTGATGCTCTAATCGGAATCGAATTCTCAATCATCAGGTTCTTACCCCCCCCACCCCGGAATGCCTGAGGAAAGAATGCAGATGCCCTCCTCCCCAAAAAAAAAAAAAAAGTGCTAGATGAACCTGTTCTTCTAATATGGGTAAATTGTGGACAACCTTTTCTCAAAAATTCAAAAAGTCAGAACATTTGAGAGAAAAAATAGTCAAAACATGTTTTTTTCCAGTATCTGATGACAATTGTTTTACTGCGATTCAGGGAAATCTAAGTGCATACAGAATCAGTTCAGCCATCAATCAAAATGAAGATAAAAGACTTAAGGTATGTCGGAGGGAAGCATCACTTTTTTTTTTCTTGGGAGGGGATATCATGGCCAAAACTTTTGCTGTGATATATATTATAGCTGGACAAATATATCTCCTGTCATCCCACTTGCCTTAATGCTCTGCAAGCCTTCAACATAGTCCAAGTTTTGAGATAATATCTCAAAATATCAAGTGCTATCTCAAGAACCACTGAACCAATATTAGGCTTGGTTGTACTCATTTTAATGCATTTTACATGCCGATTCAAAATATGGTCATGAAAATTTACAATTATGAATATTTTTTAATTTGTTAAAACTTTGTTGAAACTTGTCGTCTGCAGCCGACACCCACGTGGAGAGGGTTAAGCATTTCAAGTGAAAAAGGCATTGTCTAGCATCAAAAGACAATTTGATTGTTTTATTCCAAGAAAATAAAAACAAATTGCAACTTGTTGGTTATTTGTCAAATGAGGAGTTTTGCATCTCATTGTTTTATTCCAAGAAAATAAAGACAAATTATAACTTGTTGGCTATTTGTCAAACGAAGAGTTTTGCATCCCATAAGGTTTCCTCAACATAAATGTGTATAAATTGAACTTCTCTAAATAAACTTGAACAAATATTTCCATTTCAAAGTATTCAGCAGTCATTAGCATTTATCAGGAATATGTTAGAACTAGTGTTCTTGTTCTTTCTTTCATACATCATAGTGGCATAATAGATGCATACAAACTTTATCTGACTCAATTTTAACAATTCAGAAATCATCTGTATTTAACGTAGCAAAAATGTATCTATACTATGTTCACTCAAAGAGCTGCTGTACAGATGTATTTATCACTACAAGATTCCTATTGGGGCCGCCTGCACAGGTACACCATTGCCAAGTCATCGCCAAGGTACTTGTCTGGTACTGTGCAGTACGAGGGGAGTAACAGTCTAGTACCAGTGCAGTACCACTGCTGGTGGGTCCTGTGCAGTAGCTGTATTGGTACTGTATAGATACTCTGTGTAACAGTCAGGTACCTTGGTGATGGTGGTGTACCTATGCAGCAGGTGGCCCCAATTGGAATCTTGTAGCACTTGTAAAGATGTCATTATAGATGTGCACATAAAACCAGGCATGAGACTGCACTTTCCTAAAAAAAACCACGAAAAACTGAAAATGTGTGTGAAACTGGGCAAAAAGTACCAAATATAGGTTGGAATTAGATAAAGTTGCGGAATTTTGACTTAAAAAAACAACTGAATTCAGTTTTAAAACTGAAAAATTCTCAGCCTGCAAAACAGCTGCCTCAGCACATTGATATCACTGGCTCACCAAGATGAAAAGTAGTATACCATTCCTGGTCTTCATCCCTCCCTAATATTTATTTCCATGCCATAAGAGATGCATATAAACTTGATCTCAATAAATTTAACCAAGATTTTCAAGTATTTTTCAATATACGGCGTAATCTCAAAGCAGCTACTGTAGATGTGCCATTCTGGCTCGCCTTTAAGCTGAATACAAAATTTTTCAGTATACAGAGTAATCTCAAAGCAGCTACTGTAGATGTGCCATTCTGGCTCGCCTCTAAGCTCAATACAATATTTTTCAGTATACGGAGTAACCTCAAAGCAGCTACAGTAGATGCACCATTCTGGCTCGTCTCTAAGCTCAATTCAATGTCATAACAGATGTATGTAAAAAGAGTGACGGGATTGTGATGTTTTGACGTGACACAATTGGCAAATAAGACATACAATCTGATTGAGATTCGCTGTTGAACTTTATTTGCCCTCCACTAAACACGCATGAAAACCCTGTGACTACTACAATACAACTCAGCACCTGCATGAATAGCAGATATGAACATTCTTACCAATTCTGAGCTTACGTAAGGCATTATGATCAGACCCACGTTAACACACATTTTGTTAAGTTTAAAAATGAAAATTGCAAGTGTTCATCATTTTTACAATTTCATTTTGAGAACCAAAATTAACCGACACCTGTTAAGTTAAGCATTGGCAATCAATAGCCTGCTTTATTTTGAGATACTCGAGTCGATATGAAGAACAAGCTTTAAGAGCATTCATTGATTGGTCTAATATTATGTTAGTGCTTATGGTAAGTGCCATGGTTGTTTTAAGAAAGTAAATGTTAAGAATTATTCATTCCCAACCGTGTCCTCCCTGTGCTAAATTTATCCTATACTGCCCACAGGGTAAGTTGCACATTTTGCCGGTCCCTTGGAGTTCACGATGATGAACGCACACAAGAATTGTGGCAGGCCTGTTACTGTGTTCCATTATGTAAGACGCGTAAATCGATGAGCGATGCAATACCAAAGCAGTTGGATAGAAATTGGCTATTCCAGTTGAAATCCATACACCCTCCTTTAGAAGATATAACCTCAGTCTCCCACACAAGGAGTGTAGATTTAAAATGGGAGTCACCCATTACGGATAACCCCATTTGAAAGTCACACTCACTGTGGAAAATAAAGGGTGTATGTATATCACCTGGAATAGCCAGCCTGATCCATTTGTATGCTTAAGTGATGTAAACTATTTACCATAAGGGCAAGGATATAAAAAGCTAAGGGGGACTATACAGCCTGGTCGACAAAAAAATATTGCATGGTACACTTTTTTTGGCAGACCCTCAGTTGTGGCATGGAGTGTGTGGGGACAATCAGGAGCATTGCACCACATGTCACAAACATTCTACCTTCACCTGACGTTTTAATAAAACGGCATACCTTGAAATCGCACCTCCCTTCTTTAAATTACAAGGAAACTGATAGCTTATCAGTGCAACCTGTTGTCAAAGCCTGCTATTAATTGGCACCTTTAAATAATACTCAGGTGATTCATCTATCCCTCTGGGGCACGCTTTTTCTTTATCTATTTCAATACATCTTTTCATTTTTTGTCTTTTGTGCCATTTTATTTGCATTTTCCGGTCAAAAGTTAAATGAAACGTCTATCTTCACAATCTTTTCTTTGAGCGGATAAAGTTTCCTTCTGTGTGAATGAGCTGCTATATTGCTTGCCTGCTTAATATGAAGGTCAAACAATTCATGAGTATTTTTTGGTGAGTTGAATGGTTGGGGAGTTATGGGGAGGGTTGGGGAGTTGATACAATTATTGGTAGGTGAATTAATGCATAAGTAAATGATAATGATCACAATACAATATATAAAGATAATATGGTAGTATACAAGTCAAATAACAAACTAACATTGCATACTGTCTACTGAAGATAACACAATTATGCTATTTACTGAAGATAACACAATTATGATATCTACTGTAGATAACACAATTATGCTATCTACTGAAGATAACACAATTATGCTATCTACTGAAGATAACACAATTATGCTATCTACTGAAGATAACACAATTATGCTATCTACTGAAAATAACACAATTATGCTATCTACTGATGATAACACAATTATGCTATCTACTGAAGATAACACAATTATGCTATCTACTGAAGATAACACAATTATGCTATCTACTGAAAATAACAAAATTATGCTATCTACTGAAGTAACACAATTATGCTATCTACTGAAGATAACACAATTATGCTATCTATTGAAGATAACACAATTATGCTATCTACGGAAGATAACACAATTATGCTATCTACTGACGATAACGCAATTATGCTATCTACTAAAGATAACACAATTATGCTATCTACTGAATATAACACAATTATGCTATCGACTGAAGACAATACAATTATGCTATCTACTGAAGATAACACAATTATGCTATCTACTGAAGATAACACAATCATGCTATCTACTGTAGATAACACAATCATGTGGCTTCCTGAAGCCAACACAATTATGACTAAAGATAACACAATTATGCTATCTAAATAAGATATTGTGAAATCTCAAGCTATCTATTCCGAAGTACTCGCCAATTTCTTACTCTTCAAATTGCCTACCTGACCTAATCCTTACACACCATACTACTAATATTGCTGCATACATGACTATTACGCATCTGAGAGTCAACATAGCTTGAGGCACCCTTCATATCTCTATAACTCCCTCTCTCTGCTATCAGCTTATCTTACTCATCATTTTGCCTCCACCTTTATTGGGTAAACCTATCACTATGGACCACAATAGCCTCATCCCAATGGCGTAGCTCAATAACCTCAATTAAACAATCATAGTGCAAAATTTGACCTCAGGTTTCAGAGTATGAGTTTTTGTACCCAAATTTTTAAAGGTCATTTACTGAATGTGCAAATGTATTGGGGTTAAAGAACTGTGCCTTGATAGATGAGCATGTTGTAGATCCTAGTGTATCCTAAAGACACATACAACGTACGTGTTATCAACACATCTGTTACTGGGGGGACTCAAATTAAATTAAGAGCTTAGTTTTTGCTAAACGTCTCCAATTTTGATCAAAAATTCAATATTTTGAAGCAGAACTCCCGGGCGGTGAATACCTCTGAGGTTGTGAGTTGCCAACCTGCTGTTTGCTGTTTTGACTCACAACTTATCAAATTTACAAACGCTGCAGCTTTATTTGCATGACTAGCACAAGATTTACACACATTGGGCTGTTCTATTTAAAATACATACACCACCTGTGGAACACATGACCTTAATTTCCTACACAGGGGATGTTGATTTGAAACAGAGTCACCCATTCAGGTAACCCTTTTTGAAATTCACACTCCCTGTGTGCATGGTCATGTATTCCACAGGGTGTGTGGATTTCAAGTGGAACAGCCCATTGTTTGTGCATTTTTCCTATTTGACTTTTTAACCTCTTTTCCTCACTATTCCTTTGACAATAAAATATGAGAAACCTTTTTTTTTTTTTTTTTTTTTTTCTTTGAACAAGTTCAAATATGAGAAACTTCATTTTATGGTTTTAAAAATCTACAAATGATAAAAAGTGAAATTTAAATTTGGTAGTGCAATGTTTGGAAGACTCATTTATTGTTATTCTGATAAATTGAATGCCAAATGTGTTCATTTATGTTGAACACACACACACCAGTACTGAGAGTTTCCAGTCAAACTTAAAAGCATGTTTGTTTAATTGAGAATTTTTGTTATGTTTCCAGGGGCTAAAACCAACCATTTGAATCACCCGGTCAGGTTGACAACTTAAATTTAAACCTAAAAACAAGTGCATGAATGAGCGTGTGAAAGAATTTTTTATTATAATTTCTCTATTCTATGTGCATGTGCTATCTGATAAAAATGATAATCCAGCATTGCATTCATTAATCCATAAAACGTTCAGGGCACCCAAAGAGAGCCTGAAACTGCATGCAAGAATAACCTACACAGACGATGAAGACAACAAGCGCCCTCACTTTAAACCCTGGGCAGACGCACCTTCACTGATTGCACAGTCAACACTCACTTTATAGTAAATAACCCATCGCCTGAATACAAGAATGTAGCAAGTGAATTAGCAAGTGAACATTTCAAATTGATAAGGTTTTTTTAATATGAGAAATATATAAAAGGCAAGAGAGAACAGCAGTGCACACAGAAATGTGATGCTTCAATTGATTGTGTGTACTTAAAGACCCATTCAGTGATCCCAACACAAGTGTAAAAAATTAAAATTGCTTAAAAGTGAAGGATAAGTCATTCAAATTGTCATTTGGTATTTTTGAAATGACAAATTTGGTAAAAAAACGAAGAAAACAGCAGTACTGACGAAGTTGAAGCCCCATTCAAAAACATGTAGCTAATTTAGATACTGTCAGTATCTAAATTACAGATTCGTGTAAAATGTCTTATTTTGTCTTAAATACACAGCTTTCAGCTGAACCACTACCAGGCTATATTAGCACATCTATGACAATGACAAAGGTACCCAAATCTGAATTTTGATTAATTTTTAGTCTTGTTACTTGATCAGTAGGATACAACACCTATAAAAATGCACAAATTAATTTAGAATTTTTGATGAATTTTGGATTTTCTGATTTAGCCAATTACCAAGTTTGCCTCCAGCATTGCATCTAAAACCCGCTTCCAACTATTCACATCAGCTTGTTTTTAAATTAAAATTTTCATTATGCAAGTTGTAATATCCATTTAAAGACACTACGAGACAGAAATCCATGATCGGTTGAAAAATCTGTGAAAAATCTGTATATCCAATACAACCAGTCCCAACTTTATCATTGAAATTATTCCAAGTGAGCGTACAAAATGCCTAGTACTATTTCAGTGGTTCCTCTATCATGTCCATATCCCCATGAAAACTACCTGCCGATTGGTCAAAATAAATATTGTGTCCAACTTTTAACCAATCAAGGAGGATATTAATATATGATCATCTGCAAATGCAAGTTTTACCATAATTGGCAATTGAAATGAGCATTTCAAGTTATCAACCAATCAGAAAAGCTGTTAGATGACCAGTAGTGTCAAAAGGGTTAAACAGCTTGTACATGGTAGCTTATGAACCTGCATTACCTACACTCTAATCATCCAGCCATCATTGTCCTATGAAACACTATGGACAACAATGACCTCATCCCAATGGCATAGTCCAATAAACTCAATTAAACAATCATAGTGCAAAATTTGACTACAAGTTGCAGAGTATGAGTTTTTGTACCCAAATTTTCAAAGGTCATTCAATGAATGTGCAAATGTATTGGGGTTAAAGAACTGTACACTGATAGATGAGCATGTTGTGGATCCTAGTGAAAGATATTACAGCGTATTATCTTTATGAAAGAGATCACTGCTTGAGTGAAAACAGACCCTGACAATGGCATAGTAATGGCTGACGTTGCCATGACGTCAGCGAGTTCTAACTGTGGCTGTGCTGGGAGACGAATCTATGTGATTTTTTGTGTCACATCAAAATATTGATAAAAGCCATGTTTTATCGACAGAAATATTGATAAAAGGCATGTTTTATTGACAGAACTAATACTGGGATGGATCTTTATACACTGAAAATATATCTATAACATTTGTGTGTGTTTGGAACTACATGTTATCTGTAAGAACAACTATAATGAGTAATGATTTAGAGACAAATTCTAAAGGAATTGAATTCTTACAAAGATCCAACTTCTTGCCGACTCATTACTTAACAAGAGCAACAAAAATAAACAGTTAAATCACTTGAGTTACAGAATCTTATTGCTTCACATGATTTTAATAACTATTTTATGCAAGCACATATTTGAGATTTTCCTCTAATCTATCACCCAAATTCAAGTCACGAAATGGTAATAGACTCTGGCAGCTCATTATAAAGTTTTGAAGAATGTGGTGCCGTGAATATTAGTATATTCTTTATAGGTAAAAACAACATCAATACCATTAATATCAGCAGTCGATAGCTACTTCATCAATATCAGCAGTAGATAGCTACTTCATCAATATCAGCAGTAGATAGCTACTTCATCAATACCAATATCAGCAGTAGATTTAGTACTTCATCAATACCAGTATCAGCAGTAGATAAATACTTCAATGTCAGCATCAGAAGTAGATAAATACTTAATCAATACCAGTATCAGCAGTAGATATAAAGTATACTTCATCAATATCAGTATCAGCAGTAGAAAAATACTGCATCAATACCAATTATCAGCAGTAGATCGCTACTTACTTCATCAATACCAAACTCAGCAGTAGATAGCTACTTCATGAATACCAGTATCAGCAGTAGATAAATACTTCATCGATACCACTATCAGCAGTAGATAGCTACTTCATGAATACCAGTATCAGCAGTAGATAACTACTTCATCGATACAGGTATCAGCAGTAGATAGCTATATACTTCATCAATACCAGTATCAGCAGTAGATAAATACTTCATCAATACCAGTATCAGCAGTAGATAGCTACTTCAGCAATATCAGTATCAGCAGTATAAAGGTACTTCATCAATACCAGTATAAGTATTAGATACCTACATCATCGATACCAGTATCAGCAGTAGATAAATTCTTCATCAATACCAGTATCAGCAGTAGATAAATACTTCATCAATACCAATATCAGCAGTAGATCGCTACTTCATCAATACCAGTATCAGCAGTAGATAAATACTTCATCAATACCAATATCAGCAGTAGATAGCTACTTCATCAATACCAGTATCAGCAGTACCATAGATAAGTACTTCACCAATACCAGTATCAGCAGTAGATAAGTACTTCATCAATACCAATATCAGCAGTAGATAGCTATACTTCATCGATGCCAGTATTAGCATTAGCAGTAGCAGTAGATAGCTACTTCATCAATACCAATATCAGCAGTAGATAAATACTTCATCAATACCAGTATCAGCAGTAGGTAAATACTTCATCAATACCAGTATCAGCAGTAGATAAATACTTCATCAATACCAGTATCAGCAGTAGATAAATACTTCATCAATACCAGTATCAGCAGTAGATAAATACTTCATCAATACCAGTATCAGCAGTAGATAAATACTTCATCAATACCAGTATCAGCAGTAGATAAATACTTCATCAATACCAGTATCAGCAGTAGATAAATACTTCATCAATACCAGTATCAGCAGTAGATAAATACTTCATCAATACCAGTATCAGCAGTAGATAAATACTTCATCAATACCAGTATCAGCAGTAGATAAATACTTCATCAATACCAGTATCAGCAGTAGATAAATACTTCATCAACACCAGTATCAGGCAGCAGATCAGTGCTTCATCAATACTAATATCAGCAGAATATCTAAGAGTATATTCATGCCCCATTCTTAAAACTTTGTAATGAGCTTCCTCAGTCTCTTCCCATTTCATGGCTTGAATTTGGCTGACAGATTACAGAAAAATTGGGGCAATCTTAATTTCTGACCCTGTACAACTTGAAAATTGGCCACAACTGGACACATGCACACTTTATATTTTTGTAATCTTACGACCTGGCATATAGTTTTGCATGCTTTTGACTGAAATCGGAAACATGTTTAATTTCAACCCTGCATAACCTATGGAGTCATTTAAGGGGTTATTTTAAGGGTCATAGACTCCAAATAAAGTGTGGAATATGTCATTTTTAGATTCACCAGGTCCAAATTAGATACAGCAGCCATGATACCAACTCACAAATGCCTTATGAAGTCTGACTTATTGCAATCTTGTTTAGTCTATGACACATGCCAATTGGCAAGCAGGCCCATAGTCAGGAGGTTCAATGTAACCCCATAACATACAAAATAGCAACATTGGGTCTTGATAAATATATCCCAAATCATGAACTTTCTGTTAAATTTGTCTAAAATAATACAGGCTCCAAACTTCAATTGTTGAGGGGGTACTAGTCCCCCCCCCAAAAAAAAAATCCTAGCTATGTTGTATGGTTGTATGCAAGTTGAGACAAGTTGTAACATTGCTGTATACTTTCCGGATATCAAGCTGTAAAAATAACTTTTAATTTTTTGTTTATTTTCATATTCCCATTACCACAAATACATCCCTAACTGCAATACCTTGATTGGCATGTAAATATTACTTCTCTCATATGGAATTTATACAATCAATACATTCTTTCGCCTAGATATCCATATGAATTTCATTCGTTACTTCTGCAACCTTGCAATATGGTCTATGGTCTGATTCAATTAGTAATCAGTCCAATATTTATTCATACTTTAATGATTAAATCAATTTGGCTTCTGATCCAACGAGCTGTTTCAGATAACGTCCCCAACCCCTATAATTACATGTATAAGGAAGGCAAACTGCATGTAAAGTGAGTGGCTTTCGTGGGGGTCATGCGCAATTTGTGGAAAAGCCTGTTCCATGTCATGTGATGAGATAAGAGCAGGTTCGAAGATGCAAAATGGTTTTTCAATAAGACATGTAAAGTGGAATGTTCACAGAACATTTTGTCCGTCGCAACACATAGTGGCATACGTGAAGGACAAAATATGTTTCCGATCAAAACATTTTTGAAGGATATGCTACTAGCAACGGAGTCGATACTCCTCCACTGTTATCGCTCAGTGGCCCGATTCCATTTGTAATTAAAGTTTAAGGTCCAAACTATTAAACTGTATCTTTAAAAGTTAACAAGGAATAACTATTATAGGATAATAGCTAGCTCCAAACCTATACGTCACTATGTGAAACGGAAAATTTTGAAAATCACTCTACACCACTATGTGTCGCGACCGACGATTTAATTTGTACACTTTTTGCCTTAAATCCAGCTACACTCTAATATTTTGGTGTTCCAAATATGAAAGGTGGAACGGTGGTGGTGTTCTAGGTTTGAACATCCAGTGTTCAATAGTGAACAACCTAGAACACCATCTCGAAACACTGCCGATGCCGTTTATATTTGGAACACCGCCTTGAACACTGCCGTTCATATTTGGAACACCGTTGCTCACTAGTGGAACATATTATGGTGTTCAAAAACTGTTACAAAAATGGTGTTTAAATGGTGTTCATTCTTACATCAGGTATCCAAACCAAAAAATTTAGAGTGTACAATTCAACATGAATCTTCCACAGAGGGAGGGTGAGTTTCAAATACAGTTGGTTTTATGTGTTATATCCATTTGACATTCACACTCTACCTGTGGAAGATTTTCAAAATTTTACACAGGGGAGGTGTGGACTTTGAATGGATTAGCCCATTCTAGCATAATCTCCGTGGAATTCCAGTTATTTTAAGCCTAAGAAGCCTCTTATAATGGACTTGATAAGTTCATATTCTATTTTAGTTTGTATTATACCACTTCATTTGCTTTCTATTGCCACTTAAGAGAATAAAGAGTCCTTTTAATGTAGAACTTGGGAGGCATTCAAATCAGTGGCCAGGGTGAAAATGAAGCAAATTGATATTCAAGATAACATCAGGATGTAGCTATAAGGCCATCTTAATTTAATAGTTCGTCACAAAGCCCTCCCAAATTTTTTTATGTTTTTTTTTAACTTTAATTTTTAACAGCAGAACAAGCTTTTTGACAAGAATAGACCTATTTTTCATTTTGCAAAGAGGTTTCACTGTGGTCAAGATGAAGAATTTTATTAAGATATACGATTTAGGCTATTTTGAACAAGAGGAATATGAGTTTCAAAATAAATAACCCTAGCCAATTCCATTTGGAAAAAAAGTCAAACATTTCTAAATTGTAAATTGTCATAACCATATTTGGATCCATCATGACAAATGCATTAAAATGAATACAAACAATCCTAGTATGGGTTAAGTGGTTCTTAAGATAGCTCTTGATATTTTGAGAAAATATCTCAAAACTTGGACATTTTATGTTGAAGAATATGGCTAGCACACAGCACATTCAATTACAAAGTATCATAGTTAGATCCACCTAATCATGCTAGATGAATGAACAGAGCATGCAAAAACAAACAAACAAACAAACAACAATTCCCAGATACCCCTTTAATGCTCTGTGTGCTAGCTAGCCTTGCGCTTCAACGGAAAAAGTTCAAGTTTTGAAATATTTTCTCAACGTTATCAAGAGCTATCTTAATAACTACTAAACCAATACTAGGCTTGTTTGTACTCATTTTAATGCATTTTTCATATGGTCATGAAAAATTACATTTCTGAAATTTTTGATTTTTTAAAATTTGAAACTTGTCGTCTGCAGTCGACACCCGCGTGAAGAGAGTTAAAATTCTTAACCATTACATTCAAATTATCAAGTGAGTTTGAAGACTCTCTTTGATGTCCTTACATAAAATGCGATGTTATGCGATTTACCTAGATAATACCTGCCTGCCGCATCTCAGACACTTGTTCCTCCGAGGTAAGCAATGGTCTCCTTAGTCAACCAGCTCTTTACTGAGTTCATTTAGCGGACACACACAACAAAACATGTTTATACTCGTCATAAAGACAACAGATCACATTGCGTAAGGGAACAATAGTGCCGGCAATATTAAACCTATATTTCATTCCTGACTAAACACAACTGTTTTATTAGCTCCCGTTTTTCAAAGGTTAATTTAGCATAACAGCTTTATGTTTGGTTGTTGTACCTCCTATTGGGCTCCCTCAGTACTACGCATCCCTGGGAATGCTTCACTCTTGTGACATAGAATGACGTAGTATGACGCAGTGTACTGCGGTGCTCGTTCAGTTATATGCATCCCTGGGAACATGTCACTCTCCTGGCATAGAGTGACATAGTGGAAAGAGGAGGCAACTGCAGTGACCGCCTGGTGTACTCCGTCAGTACTACGTGTCCCTGGGAATGCAGCATTCTTGTGACATAGAATGACGTAGTATGATGTGGTGTAATGTGGTAACCTCCTGGTTGGCTTGTTCAGTCATATGCATCCCTGGGAATGCATCACTCTCCTGGCATAGAGTGACAGAGTGTAAAGAGGAGGTAACTGAAGTGACCTCCAGGTGAGCTCTTCAGGGGCGGATCCAGGAATTTTCAATAGAGGGGGCACCGAGCCACCGCCGCGGCTTGGCACCCACACAAAGTCAGGCGCCGCTCTGCAAAAATACATGAAGTCAGGTGCCGCTCTGCAAAAATTCGAGGGGATTGGAATTTTCCATGCCTGTGCTTTTGATCCTAGCAGGATCCTTATCAAATATCCTGGTAAAGATCCTGCTAGGATTGAAAGCTCAGGCCCCTATAACTTTGAAATGAGAAATTTAACCAGAAATCTATCGCAGACCACTTGCTTGAATCACTTGTTACCTGACAGTTATTGAGTTTTCTTCTTACTTGAGATAGAGTTTTTATTTAGACACTGGTCAAACACATCATGTAAACAAATGTTTAGACAATCAGTGGTGTTAGATATTGAGATATTTCACCAAGGGGACTGATATTGTCAAGTTTGAGTGCTGATTAAACTTGTGTGGGATGAGTGAATGCAATTTCATTAAGATTTTAGGTTCAGTATCTTATTGAGCTATTCCAAACAGCATTAACATTCCCTCTGTGAAACACTCACCTGGGCATATTAGTTGCATGGTTTTGATGTCCTTTTCATAGGGCTGTGTGATATCATTTGGAACAGCCCTTATCCCACACTAAAATATATAGGCTAAATGAAAGATTAGGAAAAGTGCCTGAAAAAAAAAAATTTTCATCATCAAATGTTTTCATCAAAAGTGAAAAATATGATGAATGAAGGTCAGACCTTTAGCAGTGAATAGGAGTACACATCAGTTTCTTGCTGACAATCAAAGCAATATTGTAACATTTCTAGTTCTATTTCTTTAAGAAACAGAATTGCATTTCTCTTCCACAAAATGTTAGACCCATTTACAGAGCCTGAAGTTGACTTTGAATTTGACTTCATTTGTGTGTAAACAAGGTTGCCACGTTTTGAACTCGACTTCACAAGTCAACTTCAAATGACAACCCGAGAAACATTTGTCAAATTTAAACTTGACTTCAAACTAGACTTTTGCAGTGTAAATTGAAATCATTTGGTGGACCATCCTGGCACTATTATTGTGTACAATTTTAGCTTGAAAAATCCGAAAATGGGTTAAATGAAGGCCCAAATTGAAGCCATTCGTGGAAAGTTTTCACTATTATTGTATAAATTATTGCTTTTAGTGTTGGGTGTCCAAAGCAGAAGCGAAAAAGGGAAATTTGTTTATCCATAGGCCTACACACTGTGTATTAACACAGGGGAGTTGGAAAATTTTGCAAAATGAAGGTCCAATTGAAGCCATTTAATGCATCATTTTTATACTTTCTTTAAGCATGTGAAGGGACTAGAATAGAGATTTGATTATTTATGTTCACCCAGACATGTGACACACAGCACATTATGGGTTAAAAAAGTGGGGGGGCAGGCCCCCCCTGCCCCCCGGGTTCCGCCGCCCTTGGGTCGATTCAATGTGTTATGACTTCCCTGCAAGCCATGTACAGCATTTAGAGCATCGCATGTGTTTGACTAATATTCTAATTGCACTAATTAAATGACGTCTTCCATCGTTATATTAAAAATCTCAAATTTTGTCACACATGTGTAAAAATCAGAATTTTGAAAACCATCCTCCTCCGCAAATGTTACAATAGACCCTATGCAATAACCATCTGCAATGGTATAATTACAACTGAAATAGCAGCCATGTTGGAGGACAGAGGGACAAGGTTCTAGATCGATTCCAAGACCATTCACACATACCATATTTCCTCGAATAGTCGCCCCCAGGGGTGTGGCATTTTCCAAATGGGGGACATTTATTAGAGGTCACTTTTAGAACAATAATTCCCATTAAAATCATTAGGTAAGCTTAAAACTCACGCTGAAATGACGAACTATGAACTTTGGGCCATGCGCCACTGACTTCTGGTTCACTTTTGGGTTTCACTTTCACAAATTATCAACCATGTGAGCAACTTGGTAAGCTTACTACACAAGATAGCATGAAAATATCAGCATTTTTTAACATCTTTGTTGAAAAAAACGTGGTGGGGGCGTTTATTTGAAGGAAATACGGTACCAGCTATTTTATTGTATTATCATGGGAAATTCCTAATGGTGGCTTCTTGGAGGACAGAATTTTATCAAATGAGGACGACTCTGTCATAAGTATATATATCGTATTGCAAACCCTCTATTGCAAACCCCTCCGATTAAAACTGAAAAATCTTAGAGTTAACTGCTGCAAAACATCCCATTTTTCCTCAATTATCATATTTAGCAAACACTCAATTGAACATTGAAGCATCAATTTAAGCGTCTGCGTTTTATAACGATAATGTGCAAACATAGAAAGTACAATGCTCAAGCTATTGCCCCAGATTCAAAGTGTTGATCTAATTACCCATGCATACCAAACACTTAGCCATGCAACCATCTATCTCACTAGGATCCACAACATGCTCATCTAACAAGGGCACAGTTCTTTATCCCCAATACATTTGCACATTCATTGAATGACCTTTGAAAATTTGGGTACAAAAACTCATACTCTGCTGCTTGAGGTCAAATTTTGCACTACGATTGTTTAATTGAGGTTATTGAACTATGCCATAGGGATGAGGCCATAGTGGTCCATAGTGTCTGCTCTCTCCCATCCCTGTCCGCATCTCTTATATTGATATTGTTTTAATGCCCTTACTTTGACTGAGGCGAGTGACTCAATAATGTTGACTTTTCCCCCAGTTATTGACTATACTATCACTGATGATTATCCAGACTTGCAATTGTACCCTGTAGCAGGACGGCAACAGAGGCATGCCTTCCCATCATGCATAGCAGGATGGCAACAGAGCGGTATGCCTTCCCATGATACATAGCAGGATGGCAACAGAGCATGCCTTCCCATCATGCATAGCAGGATAGCAACAGAGGGGTATGCCTTCCCATGATGCATAGCAGGATGGCAACAGAGCCGCATCCCTTCCCATGATGCATAGCAGGACGGCAACAGAGGCATGCCTTCTCATGATGCATAGCAGGACAGCAACAGACTCATTCCTTCCCATGATGCATAGCAGGATGACAACAGATAGGCATCCCTTACCATCATGCATAGCAGGATGGCAACAAAAGCATCCCTTCCCATGATGCATTGTTTAATTGTGCTAAACACACATGAAACCACAGTATTTGAAGAGAGTACCCATCATGCATTGGAGCCTATCTGCTTGCTCCATAGCAAACACATACAAAATATAAGAGCTGCTTAAGGATACGATACACGATTTAGCAACAAGTGACTCATTTCGAATGCGATCATGAATTTTGAAGAAAAAAAAAAAGTTCCCACAGGCTTCGAGGGGACTCGAACCAACGATTCCATGCGTCGTTGATTATCAGTCCCGGTCTTTACCGCTCTGCCACCGAGGCAGATGAACGGAAGAGTGTAATAATAAAAGATAAATCTCATAATGCTATCTTTAGCCTTTTGTTTACATTAAAATGATGCATTTTGTAAAGATAGATTGGCCGTTTATCAAACAAATAATAAAGACACTGATACGATGATGAAATTGCATAAGTCGGGGAATATCTGCGTCGCAATGTTTTGTTTTGATTTTAGAAATTTGACCTTAAAATTTACGACGTTAAGACATTACCATTCGAAAATCAACAAAAGATATTTCAGCAGTATATGGCAAAATTCTTTCTCTAGAGTGTTTTAGACATGTATGTGAAATAGCTTCAACAATGATTTGCTGCATAATGGTAAAAACAGCCTTGACCTGAAGAAGGGCGAGAGGTGCCATCTTTACAGATTCAGGCTAAATTCAAAATTTGTATAAAACGTTTGGTTTTTGATCGATTACAAAAATTTTGTCATTAAAAGAAATTGAATACCTGAGTGGAAGAAGGGCCCAACTCCAATTTTTTACAAAAATGAGTTAGACCCAGCATATTATTGCCAACAGATTGTTCTTCCTTGTGTGTGAAAGATGAGCCAAAATCAACTCTCCAAATAGTCTTTCAAGTACACTTAATCATGGTTTTCATGGAAGAAAGGCCCAACTCCATGGAGCTGGGCCCTTTTTCCACAAATATTGGGTTAAAGAGGAATTTTGTTCATCCATGAAATCTGCTTTTCACTACAATAAACTTACTTGACCTGCTTCTACTTGTGCAATTAATGGATAATTGCCAAATTTCTGTAGCTATTTATAACACATCTGCTTACGGAACTGGCACTTGCAGTATATTAGTGGAAGAAGGGCCCAACTCCAGCTCGTATTAATACTTTTACCGTTGCCATGGAAACATCATATTTAATTTTGAATGTATGAAATATTGTATATTCATGTATTAAAGGTCCCTGAAGAGGAAAAACATTCTGCCTATAAAACTTTTCAAAATATTTAGTTTTTTTCCTAATATCTCAAAAACAGTTTTGATGGAGTTGGGCCCTTCTTCCACTCAGGTATTCAATTGTATCTGGCGTGAATTACACTACAATTTTTATTCCTAGGGCTCTTTGATTTCTTTAAATATTTTTTTATAATGATAGAGTGAATCCCCTGGCCCTCTATAATTACGCACAAAAGACCGCCTCCCCTTAAATATTTAAAGTTATGGACAGTTTCACAATACTTTAGAGGTCATATTTTTTTCAAACAAAAGTCTTAGCTCCCTTAATTCAAGCGAGTAATTGAAAGTTGAAGCAAGGGATTTTGTGCATACTTTCTATGGCATGTTCAGTTCTATTATGGTACCACAAAGCCTGATGGGATAGATCTATCAGGCTGCTATGATGTGGAATATTGCTATACTTACACTGGGCTATTCCATTTGAAATCTGCAATACCCCTGTGGACGATTTAAAAGAAGTCTTCTACAGAGGGAGTGTGTTTATCAAATGGAATTGGCTAGCGTTGATTAATTTGAAACTCATACTCCCCCTGCATATGGCTTTGCCCATATTTTTCACAACTGGAGTAAGTTTTTTAAATGGATGTACTCCAATTGTCTATTTTATTTGAAACCCATACTCCCTCTGTGGAAGACTTCAGCAAAATTTTCCACGGGGGAGTGTAGGTTTCAAATGGAATAACCCATTGTTCATTAGAACAAATTCAATCCAGAATCCAGCGGAGATCTCACCAGTATTTATACCACCATGGATGCATGCTACAAAGAGGATGCTAGGATCACAAAATACTCCTTTAATAAGTAGAGACACCATTATTTACAAGGAGTTACAGAGCAAGCACACACATGTGGATTTGTTGGGTTTTTTTTTTAACATAGCAAATTCAAATCACTATTTATTTGAAGTTCAAAAGCTCTTCCTACTGATTTACATAGCAACCAAATTGTACTTGATAAAAAATACTTTGGAAGCAAAACTGTTCTACAACCAATGTCAAGCTTTGCATACACAATGCGTCTGATAAGCACTAGCCTATAGCATCAGATATTGCATAATCTGAAATGATCGGATACAATAACAGAATCGTATTCATTTAAAAGTGCTCATCTACAAAGTAAAAAAGTGTTCAGATTGTATAAACATTTGATTCAATTTGGAAGCGGTACAGTGGGAAAAGCTGTTAATTCATGGAGAAGCATCTTGGCAACCAACCATTCTGTACTTAACAATTTGGTGAGTTTGTACCTGTTAATATGGAAGTAATGTAGCACAAAACAAAATAAGATTTTTTTCCTGAAGTGTTTTTCCTCATTAACAATGTTAAGCTTACCAAAAGGTATTCAGGATTAACCTGATTAAATCATGGGAGACTCCAGTCAAGAACCGGATGCGCATCAAAACGCATCAATGCGATCTCCCATTTTATATTTAATATGAGACATAACCCTTCCTGAAGACTTGAAAGTTTATCATATTAGTAATAATCATAATTCGTTATTCACTTTGTTATGTATATTTTACAATGATCACAAAACAGGTCCCAATAACACTGACAGGAACATGAGCAAGCCCACTCAAATTGATTTAAAAAGTCTGGGGTACTCAAGTTTGGTTTGGGTAGGGATGTTCTGCTGAGAATTTGAATTGAAAGTACACCCATCCATACACCAATTTTTGAAGAAATTTGGAACCATCGCTATACAAGTTAATATTGTTAGTTGTGATTTCATATGACTAGTCTCCACTTACTTGCAGACGTTTCGGAAACTGTCAGTTTCCTTTATCGATTGCTATTGTTGTAATGACGATCTGTATACAGCTGATGTTGACTGTATATAAGTATAGGAAAAGTGATGCACTGTACACAATTTCAGAAAAGAAATCGCTATACAATAATAATAAAAACTCCTACGAACAGGTGCCTCATATCACGCATATCAACAACAACAACAACAACAACAACAACAACAACAACAACAAAACTAAGAATGTGGTAGTAAAGGTTGCCCCATAACAATGTTGATCATGCACCCCAATATAAAGTCAATCCATCATTTTGATTAAATAGAATTCAGATAAAATATGCAAATAATTAATATCATGACATTATACAGCATCAGAGGTCATCATACTCTCTCTATCCCTCTACCATTTTTGACATCATTTAGGTGGCAGGTGGATTCATAATAATCCTTCTGTCTGGATACACATTGGTTTGGTTTGGGGGGGGAGGCAGCACTGAACAAACCATAGAACAACCAACAGAAAAACATCCATCTCGTTTTTTTAAGATTCAAGGAACACATTTTGTATAGCTTGAAGCCCTTGGAGTAAATAAGAATGAAGATATTAATGAAGAGTTCAATTGATTGTTAAAACACTCTCTAGACATTTACGTGGGTTACAACTAATACTCTGCATGCAAGCCATAGGTATCAACAACAAAATTCCATGTTTTGAGATATTTTCTCAAAAATATCAAGAACCAATACTGTGCTTGTTTGTACTCATTTTAATGCATTTTTCATGCCGATTCCAAATATGGTCATGAAAACGTACAATAAATTTTGAATTAAAAAAAATAATCTTGTCGTCTACAGTCGACGAGGGATAAGCGCTCTCTAAACATACCTTGGGTTACAATTGCATTATCCAATTCCTGAAAGCATTGAAACCATCCTTACCCTTCCTCTCATACAGTATACCAAAGCAAAGCTTATATTGTGACCAAACAGAGAGGGCAGTAGTTAGCCACTGGCACCATAGTCTCTGTGTTACATCATAATGTTATGTAGATACGTGGTGCGGGGGAAATCAGGTCACATATCATCTCTGTTTTCCTCTATATTCTATATTAATAACTCTAGGGCACCTTGAAATTGGCTACGAAATGTCTCAGATCAAATTTCACCACGTCAGATGAATCATCTGATTAAAATAAATTAAGATTGTACTTTCTATGATTTGACCTGCTTATTACCAATTTTATTAAAATTCAGTACAATGAAATTACATGTGTGTGCACATATAATTATGCAATAATCCATTTACAGATTTTGAGATTTGGCTTTTATTAAAGACCCATTCAGTGATCCCAGCACAGTGTAAAAAAGTTGTTTATAAATTGCTTAAAATTCAAGGATAAGTCATTCAAATTATCATTTGGTATTTTTGAAATAAAAAAAAAAAGAATAAAACAGCAGTATTGACAAAGTTGATGCCCGCTCAAATACATGTAGCTAATTTATATACTGTCAGTATATAAATTACAGATTCATGTAAAATGCCTTATTTTTAAATACACAGCTTTCAGTTGAACCATTTACAGGCTATGTTAGCAAATCTATGACAATGACAAAGGTATCAAAATCTGAATTTTGATGATTTTTACGATCGTCCGGATGAGCAAATCACTGAATGGGCCTTTAAGAGGAGAATGAATAACAAGTCGAAAGTATTGATTGTAAATTTGGTCAAAAAGTGTGTAAATGTATTCCTATAGCTTACTTGATTTTTTGATGTCTGATTTTAAGGCTTTATATCAGGAGCATAATCAGGTATGGTGCAGAGGACAGACTGCCTCCCCTCCCCCAGGGTAAATGTTCAGACAAAATTGGGATGGAAAACCTTCCAGCAAATCAGGCTTTTTCGCTTTGGAACTGTGAGGCTGGTTACACACCTGGGAGACAAATCACATTGATATGTGACTTTAATGGTCATGTATGTGACTTTTAATAATGGTCATGAACTTTTATGTTCCTGGCCGACCTCTCAGATCATCGGGTGATACCACTCGCTTGGCAATTCCCAAAGCAAGTATCACTGCCTTTGGTGAAAAGCGATTTCACATCATTGCTGCCCAAGCCTGGAATGAACTCCCCATTGCAATCAGATCGGCTCCATCCATTGATTCTTTCAAGAGACTGTTGAAATCATATTTATTCTGATGTATTTTGTATTATGTATTATGTTTTTGTATGTATTATGTACTTTTGTGTATAGCGTTCTAAATGCAGTGTATTATTATTATGTGAAGATGTACTATTTCAAACCAGACAAGACCCAATAGTGGGTCAGAGGCTACTAACTTAAAGGACTGTCCAAACCACCAGCACACACACATAATGATTTGGTCATAATGTGTGGTTACAGAACTTTATGATAGAAAGTATTGCCATCATTGATCAGTAAATAGCATGCTGTCTTCAGTAGATAGCAACAAATAACATGCTACCTACAGAATATGGCATATATGGTTTGACATTTTATAATTTCTGCTTGTATAACCAAAAAGAAATAACACTTTATGTCAAATCATCTTTGTGACCTTTAACTTTTCCAACAAGGGTCAAATGGGGTATTCCAGTTGAAATCCATATACCCCCTGTGTGGGAGATTAAGGTCATGTCTTCCAAAGGGGGTATACTATAATGGATTTCAACTGGAATAGCCTGATGCCACCTGCCTTACACCCTCTGAATAGACCGAACTAAGATGATACCTTACTTGATTCACAATGGGCTATTCCAGTCAAAATCCATACACCCCTTATGAAAGACATGACCTTTATTCTCCATCCACACAGGGAGTGCAAATTTCAAATGGGGTTACCTGATGGGTGGTTCTACTTGATTTGAAATTCTACCTCCCTGTGTGGGGGATTAAGGTCATGTCTTATTTCTGTGTATGGATTTCAACTGGAATGACCCAATCTCCGTGCCCAATCTATCACAAGCTGAAGAACCAGTTGTGATTCTAATAAATTTGTTAGATTGAAATTGACATTAAATCTATTTTTGTAAAGTGTGCTCCAATCAAAATGCTCATCGTATGCCATAATTCAAACAGGATATTGGCATTGACAATGTCATCTCTCACCATACCAAGGTTTGGCCATTCACTCTGGGTGAAAGGCTCCTTGTGTTTAGGATATTGGCATTGACAATGTCATCTCTCATCATCCCAGGGTTTGGCCATTCACTCTTGGTGGAAAGCTTCTCGTGTTTAGGGCAAGCCAAAGAGCAAAATACTGTAAAGAATCAAATTTTTGCCACATTAAAAGTTTCATACTCAACAACTCTGCTATATTAAAAAGTCAAGCAGTCAAATTAGCTGTGCAGTCAAGTTAGCTCAATAGATAAGGCGTTCGACTATGGTGTGAGAGGTTGCGGTGGTGCCTAGTACACTCTTGTGGAAAAATTGAGTTAGCTTGAAATTCCCCTGGACAAGGAACTTACTGCTTATTTGTCTCATTGTAACCCATACGAAACTTGGCGAGCTGATCCTGGTTGCGAAGGTTATTTGTGAAATGTCTAGGGTGTGCGTTCTTGAAGCAGCAAAGTCCCTGCATTGTTGTTTAATGGTTTATGGAATGATGTGGGGGGGGGGACGTAGTGGTCAGCGACAACCTGTAAAGTGTGCTGAGGCTTGTGGATCAACGTCTAGGCATTGTGCCTGTGCGTAGCGCACTATAAATCACTGCGTTTTTGTTGTTTTTTAAACCAACTTGACAAATCATTGTTTACAATAGAAGTTTGTGTTGAACTTGCATTGTATGTGGCGAAACATAAAAACTGAACATTTATTCTGTCTTCCATGGCATGCAAGGCATGATTTCTAGAATGGCTATTTCTTTTTCTGATACTACCTATACAACATTTGCGACATGTCGACTGCTCAGTGCCAGAAGTAGGTAAGTGCAATAGCTGCCATGTGCAGAAGAGTACAATATACTGTGTGTAAATTGCCAAATGATCACAGGGCAGCTATTGCACTTACCCACTTCTGGCACTGAGCAGTCGATGTGTATGGTCTTGGATAGATCGTCTGATTTTTAGATTTTATAGAAATATACAGCAGATCAGAATGATAAGCAGTTGAAAAGAGTTGGGCTCTTCCAGTTGAAATCCATACACCCCCTATAGAAGACATGACCTTATTCTTAACAGGGAGTGTGAATTTCAAATAGGATTACCTGAATGTGTGACTTCATTTGAAGCGTATGCCCCCTGTGTGGGAGATTAAGGCCATGTCTTAATTGGGGCATATGGATTTCAACTGGAATAGCCCGTTATCAGAATAACTTATCAGATTAAATTCCCCTATCTGTCTAGGCTATAGAAAAGGCACAATGACAATATAGAAATCTGACATTGGGGGCCTAAACCAAACTATAGTAGTCAAGTCATAGTCATAGGCCTATATTGTCATAGTAACATCCATACAGAATTTGATCTCTTTTCCTTTTAATGTTCACTTTGTCGTCTGCTTAGGGCATGTTCTGGAGAATGCACAAAGAAGAAAATTAGCATAATAGAAGCCAATGTCCCCAAATGCTGCCATCAAAATTGAATAATATGTTTGTGATATATTAGCAAATGTGAACGTCCACTGCAGCATGCACAGTGAGCTGTAATATTGGCATTTACACTTTTGAGATTGGCAGGTAATTTTCTATATTTTTGTCCATATTGCTTGTTTGCAAGGCAGTCAAAAATCAGTAAATTGGTTGAGAAATTCTTTTTTTTTTCTATTGTTTTGTTTTTTTTGAGAGAGAGAGGTTCAATAGACCATATCTCAAAACTAGCTACATTACGGCCCTGGCCACTTGTGATGTATGGTCACAATACAGAATTATTTAAAAAGAAACATAAGAGATTGCAAGCAATTAACCTCATGAGAACTACCTGCCGATTGGTCAAAATGAATATTGTGTCAATTTGAACCAATCAAGGAGAGTATTAATAAGATCATCTGTAAATGCATGTTTGACCATAAATATTTTAAAGCCTAGTCATAATTGGCCATTGAAATGAACATTTCAAGTTATCAACCAATCAGAAATGCTGTTAGATGACCAGTAGTGTCCAGGAGGTTAAACCATATTGTCATGTTCACTACATGTATACTGATGAATCACATATTACTATAAACTGTTCCTTTGGTATTATAATGACTGTAGAAGGGACTTTATAGTGCAGAGCCATTGTATCATTGTCATTGCCCACATTTGGGGAATCATGCATGCAGGATACTTCACAGGTTATACAGGGCAAGTTTGTAGGAATCTTTCCATATTATCTCATTCAATTTCAGAAATCAGAGGATATCTCACAATCTATTTTCCCAACGTCACTTCATATGAAAAATGATTTTGTGATATAATTGAATGGAGTGCTTTTAAAACTCTTTTACATTTTATTGCTTTACCGTTTCATCTTACTGATCATATCTCGCAAATAATAAGCCTGACAGGTTTCATCATCAAGTAAAATGGGCTATTATAAAGAAACAGGGAGGAACTGATAGGGCTGATAGAAGATTGCAGCATACAATGCTTAGAAGTCTTGAGTGAGCATCACATAGATAACTCAGAGCCTCAGGATCGTCAGTATTCACACAATTCCATGTCTGATGAAATAGTTCAAAGACTGGCAAGTCAATGACACTTGTTGAATGTATGTAAAGAAAGCAATTTGGAAGCTAAAAGTATACTGTAAAAGTATAAATTTTCGCAAGGTTTTTATTTTCGTGAATAATCTTTTGCATGAGGTTTCTATTGTGTCAATATCAAAACCGCGAAATTTAATTCTCGCGCAATTGAGAAAATCTTCAAAATCATGAAAATATCTTCTCGCGAAAATATTGACTTTTACAGTAGATGAATACACTTTGATTTACACTTTGAATTTTCAGGGTGCATGATGAAATTGTATTCACTTCAGCAGTACTACAGTTTGATCAGCTCGTAATCGGCGGGCCTTATAACACAGCGGTTTAATATCAATATTGTCTTGTGACATCTCGCCAGAAGTATTACAAATTATTAATGGAACCTATGTACTTTGTCTACTTTCTTTAACACGCAAAATATAGACCAGGCAGATCAACTATATCACTCTTAACATGGATCTACTTTTTGGCGTAGTGATAAAAGCCTAACAATTCCTGCCAATTGCGAGCTGATCAAAGTATAGTTGAATTGTGTACGAGTAATATTGTCAGATATATATCATAGATGAATAGCTATACTTTAAATGTCAAATCCCAAACTGTGAAGAAAGCAATTGGAAGCTAAAAGTTTAGATGAATACCCATACACTTAGAATTTTTAGGGTGCATGTTACTCGAGAACTCTAGCTTCAAATTTGCATGCGATAGTTATGCATTCAATGTCAGAGTATGTTGCTATAGTTTTTCAACTATAGCTGGTCTCCACTGTATTGAGAGCAGGTCTCATTTTTTACTCCTTGAAAAAGAAAAGTTTTGTCTTTTCGAAACGTCGGGTTTTTAACTCTGTTTATATATTTTGTGTTACTCCCCATTGGATTGTGTCATATTTTCCCTGTTTTTAATTTTATAGTTTTTCAGTCAGTCAGTGTTGCATTTTTTTGCAATGGAGGTTATTTATTATGTTAATGTTGAAATTTGAATGAAAGTTATTTTGATGAGATAATTATCTTTTGAGTAAAGATTGCCTATTTCAAACAGTCCAAAATTTTGTTGAAGTGCAATTTTAGCAACATTCTTAATACGATCGCCAGTTGTGATCTGTTGTTTTTACTTCTGAATTACCATTGCCTTGCAAGGTGTAATGCTTCAATAAATTCGACTAGCCTTGAATGTGAAGCTCATTGGTGAGAAAATTTGTGGCTAGACTTCTCGAACAAGGCGCATGATCAAATTGTAATTCAGCAGCACTAGTTGAATTGTGTAAGAGTAATATTGTCAAATTATATCATAGATGAATAGCTTTATTTTAAATGTCAAATCCTAAACTGTGAAGAATCCTTTATACAGGATAGCAGATCATACCGTTTCATAATCAGCAGACAGCAGTAGAATACTTTTCAGGAGGGTTGGGGTGGGGAAAGTGAACTTATTTGGTGGGGGAGCAAGTGACCAATTTTATGCATTATTATGTCCAATATTTTAAAACTCATAGCTCGACCGATAAATTTGTGTATTGGGTTCAAACCATCCAATTTTATATCAAAATTGCCACAAAAAGTGGGCATTTTTGTAATTTTGCGGTTTTTACAGAGGGGCATGGGCAAGAGTTCTACAGGGTGTATCAAATGATTGGTACCTGTCACCTTTGTTGTCTATGAAATGAATGTTTTGTCCAAATTCAACATTAGATCCTCTTGAAATAATTTATAGTTTAATGGCATTTATTACTTAAATCTACAAATAAGAAGGATGTTATACTGTATTTTGATGTGGCAGTCTTGGCCATACTGATACTCACTGAAATACTGATGGGCACCAATTGATACAAGCTGTAACTGTGTTATTTGACATCTGCAAAATGGAAAACTTGCCACTCTGAACTACATAGTGTCCCTTCCATTATTGCATCATGGCTATCAGTATCAATACCTGACCGACAGATGACAAACAAAACACACATCAAAGAAGTCCCAGTGACAATTTAATACACTTGTCCTGTTGGTGACATTAACCCAACACACTATCAATCAAAGTGTTTGTACTCAGCACCTCACATCACAACGCTTGATTCCCCCGCATATTTAATCCACTCACCATCAACCAGGTTGTTTCTGTTGCGCTGCAATTGCAGTGTAACGATTCACTACTCATATATTTAGTGGGGAGGGTGGAAGTCCACAAAAAGTTTTTTTGTGACCTTCAAGCTGCTTAAGGACAGATTTGGATCGTGCACGCTCAAGTCCGTAGCCAGGATTTTGTGTGTGTATGGGGGGATTCTGATTTTGAAAAGGTGGACCTTTTTTCAAGGGGGGGGGGGGACAATTTTGTGCAAAGTAGACTTTCTTCCCGAAATTTGGACCTTTTTTTACCAAAAAAGCTTTAAATCTGATTTTTTGACTACCTACGCACACAGATTCTTAAATTTTAGGACTTTTGCATACTTTAAATTTGGGGGTGCATCACCCCCTGCACCCCCTGGCTATGGCTCTGTGCACGCTGTATAAAGTGTACACACGAATATGCTGGCTGGGGCAGGTCACCACTCATGGCTTATTGTCCCTGGTCTTATTAGCCGCACCCGAGTGGTCTATGGTTCGAAACCAGGCCAAGCAAACAACCAGACCAAGCAAACAACTTCCCCTTCCTTCCTTCCCTTCTTTCTTTTTCCTTCTTACTTTCTTCCTTCACCCTTTCTTTCATTCTTTCCTTCCTCTTTCCTTCCCCTCTGCCAAAAAGTAATGGCAGTGTTAATGAAACCTTGACAGAATGTACCTTTCAATCAATCTTTCTTTCTTTCCTTCACCCTTTCTTTCTTTATTTATTTCCTTCCTTCCTCTTCTTTTTTTCTTTCTTTCATTCCTTCACCCTTTCTTTCCTTCACCCTTTCTTTCTTTCTTTCTTTATTTCCTTCCTTCCTCTTCTTTCTTTCTTTTTTTCTTTCTTTCATTCCTTCTTTCTTTCTTTCCCTCTGCCAAAAAGCAATGTCAGTGTTAATTAAATCTTGACAACACCTTTCAATCTTCATAACACTAGCCTGTTTGTACAGCTACCAAGACGTTGACCATCACTTCCCTGAACAAACTAAAACTGTCATTTGGTACTTGAGTATTCAATACATTGCTATTTGAACACCTATACACCTACATTGGAAAGTGTGACATCACATAGGCCTAACACTCTGGTGTCCACTGCAGACAACAAGTTTCAATTTTTCTTTAATTCAAAAATTTTAGAATTGTAAATTTTCATGACTATATTTTTAATCAGCATGAAACATGCATTAAAATGAGTACAAACAAGCCTCGTATTGGTTCAGTGGTTCAGATAGCTCTTGATATTTTGAGAAAATATCTCAAAATTTGGATTTGTATGTTGAAGCATATGGCTAGCATGCAGAGGATTAACCAGATATCCACACCAATGTGTTGGCAGATATTTGTGAGGTATCGTTTGCATTGTACACACCAATATTGAATAGCATAACTCTTTACTTACAGAAACATTGACAGTAAGGTAAATGTTACTGGAATGAACCAGTGGCATGCGCAGCACACTGAAAGTGGTGGGGCCAGGTTGTTCAGTTCCCCCGAATGGAGTCTGATGAGGAGTGTAAGGTACAGGTGTAGCCCGCACTGTGAGCGGCTTGCCGCGAATCCCCTCATAGGTGGGGTCCTGGGGCCCGCCTTAGGGCCCTTGGGGAATTCCTCCAAATGTCCAACAAAAGCTGCACGTCACTGGGATGAACCTGTGATCACAGACCAGAGTGGCATCTCTCTTTTGAAGCGATTGGGCATACTCTATCATGTAATATTACTGCGAGGGGGGGTTCCTACACATCCTCCACACATGCCCGACATTGAATAAAGCCGGTACCCATATGTACACCTGGGTGGGGAGAGGCAATAGGCATGAAGAACCTTGCCTAAGTGCACAACACTTTGATGCCACAAGGATTTGAACTTACAGCCTCATGCTACTTTGCAATTATAAGTTGAACCCCACCATTAAAGGTAATAATGAATTAACTAGGCTGTAGCTCTTCACATTCATCTGACTCAATATGCTCAAGAGCCACTACACCTACTATAATACCTTGCTGTTTGTATTTATACTCATGATTATACTGTCGGTAAATAACAATTAAAACTTAGCAAAACAACAACATTATCAACTTCTGACAAACCACTTAGTGTTCCTTTCAAATGTTACATACAAATTTGGTGGGAAATTTGGATCCTGTATTTACTAGGAAAGAAACTGTATGATACAGATCTCATGCAAATTGAACAACTTACCTTGAAATACTAGATCTATTTGTAGTTATTTTGAGAAAATGTAAGCACTTTCTGAATATCACCAAAAACTACAGGTAAAATGCCATATTTGGTATTTTGATAACAATTTTAATACTTTGTTCTTTGTGTTATTCAAATGGTTAATAGAGTTGAGACCTAAATTAAATGTGTGAAATCCTAAAGCGGTTGACTGTTATTTTGAGATAATGCAAGCGTTTTCTGAATATCTCCAAAAACCGCATATTTATTTTTAGTGGTATTTTTATCAAAATTTGAATATTGTTCTTGGTGTTATTCAAATGGTTAATAGAGTTGAGACCTAAATTAAATGATTGTGTGAAATCTTATAACGGTTGGCTGCTTGATGGCAGGTAGCAGGCTGGGGTCTACAGACTAACCTATATATATCGCAGCTGTGACAAAGCAATTGTGGTCAGATATCAAGCGCTGTTCCAAGAACCACTGAACCAATACTGGGCTTGTTTGTACTCATTGTAATGCATTTTTCATCCTGAATCCAAATATGGTCAAGAAAATTTTACCTTATCGTCTGCAGACTGACCTATATAACGCAGCCTGTACAAAGCAATCGCGGTCAGATTGCACAAGATATTACATCATCAAACAGATGACGAGAGTGTCTAGATCCTCAGGTCTAGTCTAGTAGCACTCAGGTGTAAATAAATCGTCTGCAACATTTCTGCATATTTCCCTCATGAATGTGGCAATTTTAATAAACTTAAGCAAAAACACACTTTTTGCTTGTCTTCACCCGACCGACCATAATCTTGAAAATGTGGAAACAAATTTTATTGTAAAGAATATGACACTCATTTTGGAAATTCCATAATTTTTTGTTTTTTGACATCCTGAAAGGTTTTTAAAAAACAGTTTTGTCATCAGTTTTAAAACACGCATGAAATAATATAATACAGTAGAGAAATATCCCAATTTACACCTATTTTGTCTTTTTCATTCAGCTAATTAAGCCTATACATGTTTTCCCTATGACCTAAATTGATCAACTCTTCATTACCATACTTGAGTATAATCCCACTCCCTTTTTAGGTGAAAAATTATCAGGTTGGACTCAAATAAAAAAATATATAACTATGCAAAGCTATAATCTGTGTTCATGTCATAATGATTTCAAAATCTATTGGATTTGTATCCATTTTGAAGTCATTAATGGACTATGACATGAACACAAATTATAACTTTGTATATTGAAGACAGAACATTTTTTTTTTCTTTTGCGATTTCTAGAATTTTTCACAATATTAGGGGTGGGACTTTACTTGAAAGGTGGACTATACTCGCATCAGGTGAACAAGAACGTCTAATATATTACAAATGAAAAATGTGATTAAAAAGATGTTTATAATAGAACAAATACCATAAAATTGTAAGAGACAATTTTAAATGTACGCTTTCAAAATTAACATGAAAAGCGCAAACAATAATAACCTTCCGCTATACTGTACTTGAAGAATTCCTCCATGATCAGATTTGTGTTACTTGTTTTCAGGCGGCGGATGACATGATCGAGCCGGCAACTCGTGAAACCGCCCGACCGTATGGCATTTTCCATATACTCGGTTAGTTTTGTGGGGTTCATTATCGAACCCCAACGGTTTTAGCTTGTATTTATATTATTTATCAACATAGGCCTATTTGTTTGTGATATTTCAAGCGTTTTAAAATGTCAAAATAATCCCATTCAATTACACGGTTGACGATGAAAATTTACTGAATTTAGGGAATGCACGTCATACACCACCTGCTTGTTTTAGCATTAATCGCTGTTGGACAGGAAAAACCTCCTGTGTCATTGGCCCCTGAACATGTTTAAAGCAAAGTCTCCTATGTAATCTCTTGGTAGATTTGTTTTAAACATGTTGAGTGGCTGAGGTTTTTCTGCTCAATGATTTTACTTATTTGGATTCAATATAATTGTACTTACCTGCTCAATGATGATCACAGCCACGAAGTTGACATGAAAGAAAAAAACAACACAGAAAATGCCACATTAAAAGTTGATCACACCACAAATATTTGACAATTATGAAGGATATCTAGGAAAATAACAAATATTTGTTAATATTTCAAATATTTTCCCTTTCAAATAAAACTTTTCACCAAAGACACCAAGATCAGACAGCAAATCATATCAAATTAATCAACTAATCAATCAAGCAATAAATCAATCAATCAACAATCAATCATTCAAAGTGTCACATGGCCAGCCCAGCGGGTCAGTTGCCTGATGAAGTCTGATGGTTTCAGATGCAACATAGCAAGTTCCAGTATTTGATTTAATTCAAAACTTTGTGATTTTAACGACTGGATGACTGAGAATATTCATTATTTTAATCAATCATTCACTTAGGCCACATAAAATGTTTGATTGTCCTCCACAAATTTTCTGGTGTAGGCGCTGCTGGACTGCTGGAAGAAACTTTGTTAAATTTTGTTTTTGTTTGTTAGAAATCATCATCAAACCTGCATAATAAACTTACCCATGAAGCCTAGTAAGATTTGTCCACAGAATTAGAGAAGGAGAACCGGGACTCCCTATACCGCCACGTACAATCGCGCCGTCAGCTATGGGGAGAAAATTGGGGGTTTTCGGGTCCTTGCCGACGGAGCGAGGAGACGAACGAAAACAATTCTGCGTCTCATCTATAGCGTCTTGGTACTCGCGTGCAGGTCGCATCAAGTGCGTCTCTCAAATGCGCCCATTATCTATGTCGCGCCTGCATGACAACGAATGCCTCGAGCGCATTCCTAGGGAAACCGAATACCCCCAATTTTTGCTCCATGCCTGTATCAAGATGGCGGTCGAGTCCTGGTTTTCTGGTTTTAATTCTGTGGATTTGTCACTATTATTAACCATCATTTATGCTTTAAACCAATTTAGATGCGTGAACTGTTTTAAAACTTTTAAATCAAAAGTAAAAATGCAGACATTCTGAAAAAAAAAACCACCAAGTTTTTCAAGAATTCAAAATTGGGTAGGTATTCTTTTAGTACAGTAATTTTTTTTTCTAGTTTTCAAAATCTGGTGCAGGCATTGGAGGACATCAAACAACATTGCGCTATTCCATTAGAAATCCATACACCCTGTGGAAGACATAACATTACATGTTTGATAGTCATGTCCCACACTGGGGGTGTACATTTCAAACGAAGCTAGCCATTAGGGTAATCCCATTTGAAATTCACACTCCCCCTGAAGAAAAATTTAACTCATATCTTCCATGTGGTGTTTGGATTTTAAATGGAATAGCCAATTTTGTTTTTGCCTTATAAACATATTTATACAAGAAAGACTGTTCTCTATTATCTTCCAAATTTGGATCTTTTGAGGCATAATAATAACATTTGTACTGTAAAAGAATTAACCCGTCTGAGGATACTAGGGTATGTTGCACCCCCGCATGCCACTGGCTACAGGACTAAAAAGGGCAATTGGGACTTACAATGAATAACTATACTAATAACAACAACAACAAGGCTTCCCCTGGGGAAAAATTAGTGGGCGACTGGCGCCTTCGACACATAACTTGCGTAATATCACCCTTAAATGATTATATAATATATCTGTGAAATCCTTTTATCCCCAGGCTATGCCTGAAATAAAAACATTGATCAGACAATTAAAAAAAATCCCGTTTACAGACGGACAGACTTTTATGGAGTCTGTCGGTTGGGAATTTTTTTCTGGAGGCTAAAATGACCCTAAATATCACCAAAAGCTTGAAACATCTGGCAAAAATTTCATGATTTTTTTGCACACAAATTTTGTTCACAAATGATCAGTCAAAATTAACAAATTTTGGCCAAAAGCAGCTGATTTTACATGATTTGGCAACTGACAAAAAATCTTCCAAAACACAAAATCTGGGTCTGTCGGGCCCATGAAAAATTGGGTTTTTTTTTGTTGCCTAACACACTCACTGATACATAATTATTATAATATCATAAATAAAAAGTGCACTATTTGACCTTTCCTTCATACTTCAGTAAAATGAAATATGAGGATAATCAAAGACTTTAAAAGAGTAATCATATTTTTGTGTAAGACAGAAAGTACTGTAAATCATGAAATGTCTGTGTGCATAAACATTTTGGGGGATTTTGTGAGAGCAAAATTTTTCTCCTATATGCATTAATTAGCCAAAGAAAAAGTATACATTAAAAAAAATATGTTGCAGAAACATGTGTTCTCTCCAAAATGTGAAATTTTATCACAATTTAGGGTATGTAGACTGAGAAGCAGTGTTTACGCTCTCTTAAAATTTGGGTGCACCAAACGAAGCATTTTTTCCAAAATTGGCCCAATTTTTGCTCAAAAATGTCTCAAGTTGAATAACTGAAACACATTGTGCACCAAATCTAACTTTTACCGAGCCAACATTGCAACATACAGCCTCTGAGTAAACACTGCTGAGCAGTATGTTAATATCACATAAAATGCAGCCAAGATATCTTCTTTGCATAAAATGTATTTCTGTCAAAATTTATTTATTCCATTTCTCAAGGCATGTTGGAGTAGTCATGGTCGTTCAACTCCAAAAATCAATTTTTATTAATGAAAAGTTACCTTGAAGATTTGAGTACATATGGAATGCAAAACATACACATTCAAAAATTGCTTTTGATATTTGAATTTGTCGTCAACAACTCAGCTAATCTTTAGTAGATAGTAAGTTCTTAATTTTTATCATCGTACATTTTCAACAACTGAGCTATCTTCAGTAGATAGCAAGTCATTAATGTTCATCATACACTATCAATAATTGAGCTATCTTCAGTAGATAGCAGCTTCCAATTTTTTTTTGTTGTTGGTGCAAAATGCAAAACATGAACTTTCAAAAATTGCTTAATACTGTATTGTGGTTATTAAGAAATGTGTCATTTTACAAAGATGTTTTGTTTCAACACTCTTTATATCATAATCAAGAACCAAAAGTGTAATTGTGATATTTGTCAAGCTCGCTTCAAAATAACTACAACAATTTTTACCAGAGGTCATTACTATGCATAGGATACTGCTATTCGACCAATTGACCTTTTCGGAAAATCCCATAAGCCTTTGCGAGTACACTTGAGATGTCATCATTTGACATCACGCCAACATACAATGCGCAGTAATAATGTTTGCTAAACAATGTGCGTATCGGTGTGACATGAACTGACATCAAATGACTAAACATTTCTGGTGTACTCGCACAGGCTTATGGGATTTACCGAAAAGGTCAATTCACAACAGCTGACTACTCCACACACCTGAAGTGACATAAACATGGCCGAATATGCAATCTCCTGTTTAATTCATTGCAAAAATGCAAAAACTTTGCAAAGTCAATGACCTGGTCAGTCAGTATCAAATCCCTGGGGATAAAATCAAAATAAAGTATCACGCTTGTCTTCTGCACAGATAAGTGCACTCAATCTATTATGGGAAAAGGGCTTCATTTTCACATCATGGAATTGTTCATGAGTACTACCTCCTGATTGATTACAAGAAGACTATTGTAATTTATTGAGCCAATCAGCAACATGGTAAGAATGGTGGTAGGCTAAAGAGGATTGAGCTTAAATATTTAGAAGCTCTATTTCAATTGGTCACTCAGATAAATAAATCTTGTAATTAACCAATCAGAAAATCTGTAAGAAAGGAATTAGACAAAGCTGTAAGAAAAGCAGTATATCTCAAGGGGATTGAACTTATATATTTAGAAGCTGTATTCTAATTGGTCACTCAGATGCATAAATCACGTAATTGACCAATCAGAAACAGTTTAAGAAAGGCAATAGTTCTGGGGGTTATTAATTTAAAGTTTATATCCACTTCACAGACCTACTCACTGATACATTATGCTCTTTCTGATTTATGCATGAACCACATGAAATGTATATAAAATGCTAGTGAAATTTACATTACCCTAAAATTTACCTTCTACAATACAGTTACATAATATAGAGTACATGCAATATGTCATGTAGCTACTTTAACCAATAACAAGATGAAACCCAATGTGCGGTTAGTATCTACCGCACACACAGCGCATAATCCAGACAACAGACGTAATTTTGTAGCGATGACAGTCTTTACCGCCGGTCATATCTAGTGCAGCAAGAGAATCTTTTAGTGAAACGGAATTGTAATTTGGTTTGAGTTTGAGATCGATATACCCTCCAGCAGACCGGCCGGCTCTCATACTAGATGACATTGTCTGTCTGACAACCTACCATGACGTGTGCAGTAAGCATGGCATGCAATGAGACAATTAACAAATGCTCTATAAGAATGCAGCACTGCTCCATCATACAGTATGTCAATTAGCTACATCAATACTTGTTATAGGGTTGTCTGCTTGAATCACTTCATCACCTTATATCTAATTAATTTGGCATTTCATTCTGTCGTAATCTTTCTATATTATATAGCATTCAACTATTTCAATTAATATGAGTGATTCCGCTGAGACTTTCAATTATTGTTCTAATTAATTCAACATTTAAGCATGGTTCGCAAGGTACTATACTTAATTTTTTCAAATATGCCTACAGGCAGCCCAGTTTACAACATATGCCTACAGGCAGCCCAGTTTACAACATATGCCTACAGGCAGCCCAGTTTACAACATATGCCTACAGGCAGCCCAGTTTACTACTTCAGTAGTACAAATTCTTGTATTATGTAAGAAGACAAAAAGTACATTTTGTGAATATAAAACCAATTATAGATACCATTACAAGTTACAATGCTAATCGTTTCCCTTGACCTGTGACCTGGCAGGTCAAAGCACAACCATTGCATTATTTTGTAATATTAAGTTACTTATCATGCTTATGGTATAATACTACAACCTTATTTGACCTCTGAACTATGACCCAGCCCTTTGGACATCAGATGAAATACATATCATAGCATACATGTAGAATTCATTCCATGCTGTTTTTCTATCCAAATTTACAATATATTTACAGCAAGGTAATTGTAATTCAAATAATGTGACCTTTGACCTAAGATTTGACCCTTAGGTGACCATAATCTTAACTGCATTAAATCATAAATCAAAATCTTAATTTGAACAAAGAACCATCACTGTGCACACAATTGTGATACTGGATGACCATAGCTGACCCCTGACCTCCGACCTCAAATAGTGACACAGTTATTATGCAACAGATAACAATTTTAAACAGAATCACAAACTTTTGCAGAATTGCAAAAACAATATATTGATTTGACACTTTAACATACTATGACCTGAACTTTGACCTAGCACAGTGAATCACAAACCACCTGAAATAAAAGAAAGTGATGATGCAATGCCTACCGTGCGTCCTGAGCTAAGCCGTCTCAACCTATATTCTCCCATCCTGCGAGGCTCCTGTTGGCCATCCATATCTGCCTCCTTGTTGCTGATGTCTTTATCAGACTGTTTCTTTAAAAAAGCCGATGTTCGTTTGTTCTCATCAAGCATTGTAGGTGGCATGAATGACCGGTAAGCTTCAAAATTCCTCACTGAAGAAACACTGTTGAGAGCAGCTCCTGCACTAGTCAACCAATATGGCCCGGCCCGCGTGGATGCAAAGATGATTTTGTCCCGACTTAAATTAGGTGGCCTCCACTTTTGACTTGTGCCTGATGCTCACTATCAGCCCTGGCGTTGATGATATTAAGTTAAATATTACACAGGACATTGGATTGCCGCAAGACAGGTTGCTACAAGCTACAGCAGGAGACAAAAACACCTTGCGATGCACACGCTAAGCAAGAACAATGCCTTACTAAAGGGAAAAAATATGCTGCATCTGACGGTGGAATGAAATCAGATGAACTTTATTTCAACTCAGTACGGTTTGGAGGTAAATATGGATGTTTTGAATCGCGGGAGACAGTATCTGCCTGCGAGCCAGGTGTCTTTTAGCTATGATCGGGGAATAACGCATGGCCTATAGAGTTGGGTAGAAACGAGTACTATGCCTGCACTGACTATTAACTTGGTGCCTCGACGCACACGTTGAACTTTTCAACTCGGCACTTGGGTATATCGGTTGCTTGCCGAGGAGGCTAGTGACGTGTTTGAAGTTAGCGTATTTGCTAAATCGCTGTTAGTACTACAAAGCCAACAATTGATACTATTAAAGAATCAGTTTAAGACTTAACATGCAGATAACAAATTACAATTCTCTCATCAAATGCTAAAAATGCCTCAAGAACCACTGACCCAATACTATGCATGTTTGGACTCATTTGAATGCAGTTCCCATGCAGAGTTCAAATATAGTCATGAAAAGTGTGGAATTGTTGGCTAGTGTGAAATAGTGCTATATGGATGTGGTTCTTGATATCGGGTGTTAAATGCTTAAGAACGGGTGAAGTCACAAAAAAGGTCTCCTCAAAGACTTAACATGCAGATAACAAATTAGAATTCTCTCGTTAAATGCTAAAAATACCTCAAGAACCACTGGACCAATACTATGCATGTTTGGACTCATTTCAATGCAGTTCCCATGCAGATTTCAAATATAGTCATGAAAAGTGTGGAATTGTTGGCTATAGTGAAATAGTGCAATATGATGGTGGTTCTTGATTTCAGGATTTAAATGCTTAAGAACGGGTGAAGTCACAAAAAAGGTCTCCTCAAAGACTTAACATGCAGATAACATATAAGAATTCTCTCGTCAAATGCTAAAAATGCCTCAAGAACCACTGGACCAATACTATGCATGTTTGGACTCATATGAATGCAGTTCACATGCAGAGTTCAAATATAGTCATGAAAAGTGTGGAATTGTTGGCTATTGTGAAATAGCGCAATATGGATGTGGTTCTTGATATCGGGTGTTAAATGCTTAAGAACGGGTGAAGTCACAAACAGCTGGTGGTTATGAAACGCATTAGAGAGGAGAGATAGATTTGGTGTGGGGGAAGCATGGGGCTTGTATGGGTGATTTATTATCCAACTCCTCTGTAGATAGTCGTAGTTTTAAGGTCAAAAAAGGTCTCCTCAAATGATTACTAATGATTACTTTTCAAACTAAATATTATTAAATGGTTGTAATGTTACCATGGAAATTGGTAAGTTTTATTAAAATTGTAGTTTTGATCAGAAAAGGTTAATACAATAAGCCCAATCGGCATTGGAAGTTTGCAATGCATTGTGGGACAGTTTTTGCAGTTTTAGGACACATTGTCCTTTGACCTATCGGGAAAATTGCTGTAATTATTAATAATTTATTTATTATTGTCATAATGTTATCATTAAAAATATTTAAATAATTAATTCATTTCATAATAATGTTTTTTAAGTTTGTTTTTATTCTAGTAACACGTTTTAAATTATATTTTGTACGCACAAAACCCGAATTTTTCTGAATTTTCCAGATAGGTCAAAGGGCATAGTTTCCTAAAAAAACCGGAAGTTACAATAGCGATTTGGCTTATTTACATCAAAGTACTGGTATTAAATTACAGATATCAAATCATCCTGTTCAACATTGTATTACATGTAAGTGATATATTGGTGTGGGAATTGGGAAAGTATGTGTGATTGAAGTTTGATGGCATTTTGTAAATTTTCGTCTTGAGTATGAATGATCAACTAGATAAATTTATTCTAAAACAGAGTGCTGCATGAAATATTTATTTGCATGTATGAACAATTCTTGAATTGTACAGATTTGTATTTTTAACAATTTTTAACATTTGCAATAATAGGCAATTAAGTATTTTATGAAAATGAAGTCAACGATTTGGTGTAGAAACATGGATAAAGTATGAGTTGTAGCATAACATATTTCAGAATAGTTTAACTTGAGCAAAATCAAACTCACAATTTCAAATTATGTTTTCAATAATTAAGCTATCTTCAGTATATAGCAAGTTTTTAATTTGTATTGGTCCCATACACTTTCAACAACTAGCTATCTTCAGTAGATATTAAGTTCTTAATTTTTATCGTTGTACACTTTCAACAACTAAGCTATCTTCAGTAGATAGCAAGTTCTTAATTTTCCTTATAGGTGCCAAACATTTTCAACAACTTAGCTATCTTCAGTAGATAGCAAGTTCTTAATTTTCCTTATAGGTGCCAAACATTTTCAACAACTTAGCTATCTTCAGTAGATAGCAAGTTCTTAATTTTCCTTATAGGTGCCAAACATTTTCAACAACTTAGCTATCTTCAGTAGATAGCAAGTTCTTAATTTGTATTGGTCCCATACACTTTCAACAACTAGCTATCTTCAGTATATAATAAGTTCTTAGTTTTTATTGTGTACACTTTCAACAACTAAGCTATCTTCAGTAGATAGCAAGTTCTTAATTTTTATCATTTTACACTTTCAACAACTAAGCTATCTTCAGCAGATAGCAAATGTTCATCATAAACTGTCAACAATTAAACAATTAAAAGCTTAATAGTATTTTAAACATGTTGTAAAGTTATATTGTAATTTGACTTATTTTGTAAACATTGTATTTATCTAAATTTGCAATATTTTCGTGTATTTGAATGTATGTATTTTTAAAACCTTAATAATTATGTTGTAAATGTTGTATTGATCCCTGGGCCTCAAGGAAGAACAGATGATTAATTGTGTTTTCAACTGATTGAGTGTCCCAGGTTAAAGAAGAAATAAAACAAACAAAAAAAACAAAAAAACAAAAAGCTATCGTCAGTAGATAGCAGCTTCCGATTGTTTTGTTTTTATTGGTGCCAAACATTTTCAACAATTTCTTTCATAGATTTTCATCATTGGTCCCATACACTTTCAACAACTAACTTTTAAAACTTCAGGAGATAGCAATATCTTGGTGTCAAACACTTACAAGCTATCTTCAGTAGCTAAACAGGTTTTCAATTTTCATCAAAATAGAGTTTTGAGATCTTTGATCAATTTTAAGTTTAATCCCCTTCAGCAGTACTGACTATCTCTGATTGGTTCAATACATGACATACCCTCTTTGTAACCAATCGAAATAGTCCTTAGAGGCTGGTAATTCAGCAAGTAGTGCATCAGGGTTAACATCCAAATAGGAACATCAAAGACACTTGAAAATGATATATTTGCACCAAAAGCAGCTAATTAATCCAATCATGAATTCAGGAGAAATCAAATTATCTAAGTAGGTAAGGGTGTCAAATGTTGATGACCTATAGAAGATACCAGTACATTGGGAATCACAAGGTGCTTTGTTAAGCCTCTCTAAGCAGGTGTCGGCTGCAGATGACACGTTCTGAACTAAAATTTCAAAAATTTCAGAAATATAAATTTTTATGACCATATTTGGAATCAGCATGAAAAATGCATTGAAATGAGTACAAACAAGCCTAGTATTGGTTCAGTGGTTCTTGGGATAGCTCTTGATATTTTGAGAAAATATCTCACAATTTGGTATTCTTATGTTGAAGCCAATGGCTAGCATACAAAGCATTAATATGCATGGTGCTTCCAAGTTCCACTAACCAGTCTATTATAATTCATCCCACATTCATTCTGTGCAACCTGTATTTTTGAATAGGTTGATTATCAATCAAGGGGCTCATTAATGCCAAACTATAATTAGGCTATTCCAGGGGATATCCATACACCCCTTATGGAAGACATGACCTTAATCTTCCACACAGGGGGTGTAGATTTCAAATGGGGTTACCTGAATGGATGGTGGCTCCATTTGAAATCTACACCCCTGTTACCTGAATGGATGGCTGTTTCTTTTGAAATCTACATCCCCTGTGCATGATGTGTGGAAGATGGATTTCAACTGGAATAACAAGTGTTTCTATCTTGCAGTTTGAGGTCAATAATATTTATGTCCATTTTGTCCCATATTTTGGAAAATAGTCAAGATGCAATGTACTTTTTTCTTAAATCTCCAAAATCATTTAGAATATATGAAGACCTGAGCCCAAGAAGACCGTAAGTCCACTTGGCCCCTCAACATGTATACATAAAGTTGCGTATAGTTTTGTATAGTTTGGTAATGTTTTATACATGTTCTGGGGCCAAAACAAATCTTTCACAACCTTTCATGATGTTTTCACCCTGGAACATGTATTTCACATTATCAAACCATAAGAAACTATATGTAACTTTAGTGTATACATGTTGAGGGGCCAAGTGGTCTTCTTGCGCTCAGGTCTTCAATTATAGCCAGGCAGTATATGACACGCGACACATGATGTACAAGGCTGACGAAACTACAAGGCTGACAGCCCATTCAAAATAGACGGTTAGCAATTACAAATTGAAAAACAACATACACTAGAGCAAGTTGTCGTGCTCCAACAGTTTTAGAATAACATTTGCTTTGACAACACATAACACATTTAGAATTGTTTGTGTAGATTACATGTTTATCCAATGGCGACATCAGAAATGGCGATATTGCACCCCCCCCCCATTATAGCAATGAGTGGACAAGTAACATATTTATCTTTGTTTTAAGATAAAAATCTAAACATTTCTCATACTCAACAGGTAAATGTGATTTTTTAGATGCGTCAAAATATGAGCAAACTATCTCAGCATTTTGTAACACTAGGATCCACAACATGCCCATCTATCAGGGCACAGTTCTTTAACCCCAATACATTTGTTCATTCATTGAATAACCTTTGAAACTGTGGGTACAAAAACTCATACTCTGCAACTTGAGGTCAATTTTTGCACTATGATTGTTTAATTGAGGTTATTGGACTATGCCACTGGGATGAGGCCATTGTTATGATTGTAGTCCATTATTGTAAGTTTCCAACTGCAGATGACAAGTTCCAAATTTTTAGAAAAATAATCTCAAAACTTTGACTTTTTATATTGAAAACCATAGGCTTCAACATAAAAAGTTCAATCACTGAACCAATACTAGGCTTGGTTGTACTCATTTTAATGCATATTTCATGCCAATGCCAAATATGGTCATGAAAATGTCCCGGAAAATGTAGAATCTGAAATTGTTGGAATTTTTAAAGAAAATTTGAAACTTGTTGTCTGCAGTTGACAGTCAACTTGACACCCGGTTGAAGAAGGTTAACAAATCTTAACCCCATGACTGCTACATGTTGGGCACAAGAAGACTATTGTGATTTATTCCGGGGATTTATTGAGCCAATCAGCAACAGTGAATGGTGGTGGGGCTGAAGAAGACCGGGATTCCAAATTCAGCAGGTGTATTTTGATTGGTCAATCATATAAATGTATTGTTTAATTAACCAATCAAAACTACTGTAAGAAAGGCAGCAGTTTTCAGTGGTTAACTCTCTCCACACGGGTGCCAACACAGACAAAAAGTTTAAAATTTTGTTTTCGAAATTCAAAAATTTCAGAAATGTAAATTTTCATGACCATACTTGAAATTACCATGTAAAATGCATGAAAATAAGTACAAACGAGCCTAGTATTGGCTCAGTAGTTCTTAGATAGCTCTTGATAATTTCAAAAAAATATCTCAAAACTTGGACTTTTTATGTTGAAGCCTATATGGCTAGCATGCAGAGTATTAAATCTTAATTTTTCTTGCAACAAGCGTAGAAGCCACCAAAATGCATTATTAGAAAAGCGTGCTCCCAATTGTAGAAATCCACCGGAGGCCAAAGGAATATATTCAGTTTCCTGTCATATTTTCTGAGAACAAAATTTTTTTAAATCAAAATAATACTTGTGACTTTTCAATTGAAAAAGATTTGAAAAAAGAAAAGAAACTCTATAGCTTTGCCTTATAAAATGAGTACCCTACTATAACAGAATAAAGTTCAAACTGTGTTAGAATGTATAAAGTGTATATAAATGCTAACTCCAAATACCAGTGAGTGAACTAGCAGGCATGAAACAAACCACAGCACATGAATAATTCAATTATACGCAAAAAGTCTGAAATCACGACTAGATTAGGAACTAAGAAGCGCTGAAATACATCAAATACGTGATTGCATTAGTGAACTAGCACAAATCCCAGCTCACATACCACTGTGTATAATGACACTCACAGCGTAAAATGCAAAATAATCTCAAATCTTAAGTGTTCATTAATTAACCCTTAACATCCAAACTGGTCTATTCCAGTTGAAATCCATACACCCCTATGGTAGACAAGACCTTAATCTCTCACACAGGGGGTGTAGATTTCAAATGGAATCCCCCATTCAGGTAACCCCAGCAAACACAAGAATGTTCTTAGAACTGTATTCAAAACATTCTAATAACAGTTAAATGTCGGGTTATATAAAGGTCATGAATATGTTTTTAAAACGTTATTGTAAAATATTTAGGGCAAAGATTTTTGCAAACTATTTTGTCAGCACCTAGATAACATTATGTCAGAATGTTTTGCATCACATTTTCAATTTTTTTAATGTTATCAATACATTTTTATACCCATAAAATAACAGGACATTTAAACATTTCCAGTAAAATGATGTGTGTTTGTTGGGAACCCCATCTGAAATGCATAACCCTAGAAGATTAAGGTCGTGTCTTCCATAGGGGTGTATGCATTTCAACTGGAATAACACATTAAATGAATTTCTATTTTGACATTTACTTTTTTTCACAGTGTATATTTTTTATGTTTTGTTTAGGCGGTATCAGCAAAAATATGATACGCTGTTGGTTATCAATAAGAAGTCTCCCTCCCCCTTGTGGAAGGGCTTTTTTTATATAATTTTTAGCCCATTTTTGACCATTTCGTCAAAGTTTGCCCCCTGGAAACTTGGTCTTGCCCCTCCTTGCCTCTAAATTCCTGAACATTACTAAAGAAATGACAAAGATTAATTTGAAATAGAAAACACAATGTGTTACAATGGGACTACTCACCTTGAATACCTATTCACTCTTGCTCAGATTTAGTCATTTAAGGTGGTACTACACCCCCTGATAAATTTGTTACTAATTTTGCATTTTTCTCAAAAAATAACAACACACTGGTAACGAAAGTTATGAATATTATAGGGGCAAGGAATCCAATTACTTCACTGAAATTTCAGTGATTCAAGACAAGTGGTTCATTATATATGTTAAGAAATGAGGTACATTCTAGTGGTATCTCTTTTCTTAATAACGTACCACTTGTCTTGAGTCACTGAAATTCCAGCGTAGTAACTGGATTCCTTGCCCCTATAATATACAAAACTTTTGTTACCAGTGTGTTATTTTTTGAGGAAAATGCAAAAATAGTCACAAATTTATCAAGGGGTGTAGTACCATCTTAAGGTATACTAGCATTGTGTGTAAATCCACAGGATAAAGCACTACCTACTTTGTAGACTTGCATGAAACAATACCTACACATGAATAATTCAATTAACCCATAAAATCCTTATAATGGATCCAATCAGGTATACCATCTAAAATATAATCAAATTATAAAAAAACAGATATAAAAGGTGTGCTGGGATAAAAACAGCAAATCCCAGTACGAAACATCCGAGTTATAAAGCCAGAGCATGATTTATCAAATTATACCCCGCCAGTGTGACCGGCTTACTAGGTACTTCCCAAGTGTAATGGAATTATTAGTCAAGAAAACTTAAAAGGTACTGGGATACTAAATGGCAAATCCCAGTTCAAGGAATTACCATGTGCTTAATTAGCATGGTTATACCCACTAGCGGGATACCCGCGCTTCGCGCAGGTCCCCGCTAGATGAGTAAATGGGAGCGTTCACTATAACAGGAAGAATTACTGAACAGGTAGAATCATTGAAAAGGTACATTTTTTATTTATCTAAATCTGTCTCTTCTTACATTCTCTTTTTTAGTTTCTTCTGCTTAGCATGTTATTTATTTATTTAACCCGTTCCCATTATTTTCTAAATCTGTTCTTTCTTACATTTCCCTTTTAGCATCTTCTTTTATTTGCTGCTTGTGATTTCCCGTTTCCATGTTTTTTACTTAATTCTGTTATCATTATTTTAGCTTCTTTTTTTCTTACATTTCCTGATTAGTTTCTTTCCTTCTTTGTTTCGTTCCCGTTTCATTTAGTTACTTTAACCCGTTGGCCTAATTACTCGTACCTTTTTGTCCTCATTTTAATTTAATTTTTCTTTATAGTACCGCTTCATGCTGTTTATACAACACACATCTTTTTCCCGTATTATTATATCCTCTCATAGCGTGTCTGCGGACGTGTTCACCCGGTATCCCGTGACCCGTCCATGTACCTTTTGCCCTTTATTTTTCCTTCTTTCCGTATTATATTATCATGTCCACTGGTCTCTGGGTCGCAAGTGTGGCTCTGCGCCGTTTACGCGCGCATTGGCATAATGCGCATTACGCACGCGGCGCCGACGCGCTGCCGGCCAGCTGCAGTGACGCATAGGCTGGTAACCGATTTTCATAACAAAAGCCCCGTTTTTACCCCGTTTCCAACCAAATTTTCGCATAACCGTCTCGGTATATGGTTCAATGTCCCGTATGAATTTGGCGACATTTAGATTGAAACTGACGGAGCCTTTATACACTATACATACATAGATAGATAGATAGATAGATACATACAACATTCCCCTATTTATAGTAAGATTACAAGTCCCGGAACATGAGTAATTCAATTACCCAAAATAATCCCAAAGTATGAGCAGATTTGACACGATTCCAAGTAAAATAGACTTGTGAATCCAAAATCATGAAGATAACTGAGAGAGATGCTGGGAAATCCCAATTCAAAATACAGTTGTGTGCTTTATTATGTAAATCATAAGTCCCCAGACATGAATAATCAAATTAAAAAATGTATAAAACCCTGAAATATGTGTCCTCTGTTGGAATTTTATTTTCCAGAATCAAATTGAATTATACCAAACCTTATAACGTATCTATTGGGCTAAACACAAATAAAAATAAAATGTTAGTTTCCTGGGAAGTTATAAAAATCCCCTAAAAACATGCATTTTTTAACAACAAATTTGTGACTTTTTATTCTTGTCAGGAATTATAGTATGTGCTTCTAATACTAGCTATTTATTGTCAAATTGGTTGCACATTTGTTGCAATGTGAAAAATTTAATTTTTAGCATGTTTAGGAATGCTGTAGACTGATTTAAAAAGTTAATGATTTCAACTCGCTTATAAACAAGCACCGCTCACAAATATTTTATGCATGAAAATATCATATTTCTCAAACAAGACAAAAATACAATAAAGTTGCTATTAAAAATGAAGTGTGCATGCCCTAGAGGAAGAAAACTTGTCTTTTGTTTAGTCTTTGTCAACTGATTTTAGAACCCAAATTTCAATTTAATTATTTCAAAGCACCTGACATCATGTCTGCAGTCATGAGAGTTTATTGGGCTATTCCAGTTGAAATCCATACACCCCCTATGAAAGACATGACCTTAATCTCCCACACAAGTAGATTTCAAATGGAGTCACCCATTCAGGTAACCGCATTTGATATTCACACTCTCTGTGTGGGAGATTAAGGTCATATCTTCCACAGGGGGTGTATGTATTTTAACTGGAATACTATATTACCCTAGAAAACTGACATAGCATAACATAAGACATTATATACAAAATTATTACAAATTATACAACCCTTACAGCAAGTTCTTGATTTTCATAATTGCTATCATACAATTTCAACATCTAAGCTATTTTAAGTAGATATCAAGTTCTCACTTTTTATTACTTGCCACACAAAGGTTCAACAATGCAGATACCTTGAGTAAATAGTAGAGTGTTAATTATTTATTATTGGGTGCCAAACACTTCCAACAATTAATCTTCAGTAGATAGCAAGTTCTTAAATATTATTATTGATGACAAACTATTTCAACAATTAAGGTATCTTCAGTAGATAGCCATTTTTTTCTTAATTTTCGTCATACACTTCCAACAACTAAGCTATTTTCAACAGATAGCATAGCAGATTTTCAATTTTTATTATTGGTGCCACTTCCAACAATTAAGCTATCTACAGTAGATAAAGTTCTAAATTTTCATTAGGCCTATAATGGTGCCAAGCACTTCCAACAATTAAACTATCATCAGTAGACAGCATGTACTTAAATTTTATTATTGGTGCCACTTTCAACAATCTTCAGTAGGAAACACATTCTTAAATTTTATTATTGGTATCAAACACTTTCAACAATTCTGTTATATCCAGCAAAAAGCATGTTCTTAAATGTTATCATTGGTGCCACTTCCAACAATTAAGCTATCATCAGTAGATAGCAAGTGCTAAATTTTCATCATGCCATTTCAACAACTAAAATATTTTCAGTTAATAGCAGATACTTAATTTCTGTTATTGATGCCAAACACTTTCAACAATTCAGCTATCTTCAGTAGAAAGCACATTCTTGAATTTTATTATTGGTGCCACTTCCAACAATAAAGCTATCTTCAGTAGATAACAAGTTCTAAATTTACATTATTGGTGCCAAACACTTTCAACAATTAAGTTATCTTCAGTATAAAGCACATTCTTAAATTTGTATTATTGGTGCCACTTTCAACAATTAAGCTATCTTCAGTGGCAAGTTTAAATTGTTTTATTATTGGTCAGTCTATAATATCGAATTGATTAATTCGAATTAAACAATTCATCGAGTGGCCATGGGCAGCGCCATTAGACATGTTACAAGACTACCAAGTGACAGGTGATGGACCGTACCCACACAATTGAATAGGCACTTTTTGATAATTTTCATCAAGGTTACTCAAAACTTACCTAGCTAATTTATTATACATCAGGGGTCTCTGCCTTTTTAATATGTTATGAAAAACTTAATTTTAAAAATATCTACCGACGGAAATAAAAATCCATCGACGGATAGCCTTGTTATGCTCTCACAAACTTAGAGAAAAATCTGAAAAATCCAAAATTGTGGTCTAAAACATGCCCAATGTTACTGCTGTCCCATTCAAAAGTACAGGAAGACCACCTACAGTGTTGAGGTCAACTTTCTAGACTTCCTGTCTACTGGCAGTAATGGCTACCACCCAGTGCTAACATCAATGAATTGTTTAATTCGAATTAATCAATTCGATATTATAGACTGTTGGTACCAAGCAGTTTCAACAACTTTACTAACTACAGCAGTTAGACAGGCTAAAATCTTATTACAGTATTAGTTGACCTGTCTGGTCTATATTTTGTGTGTTAAAGAAAGTAGACAGACAGGTCAACTAATACTGTAATATCATTCTTAACGCTGGTCTCTACTTTTCGGCGTAGTGGTAAAAGCCTAACAATTCCCACCTATTGAGAGCTGATCAAACTATAAGTAAAACAAACTTTGGCATTTTCTTTCATTTATTAACTGATATGATATATACTGTGAAGCCAAAGAGAGCAAAGCATTTATTGCCAAATTGCAGTGTGCACTTGATTATTTCTCAGATTTAATTTAATTGAATTAATAGCTGCCATTTGAATTAATAGCTGCCTTATGAGGCAAGTACATTAGCTGTGATACTGTGCCACAGGTATGGACAGAATATGGAACATGCCAGGTAATGTACTATTCCCCATTTAATCAATTTATTAGGCTATTCCATTTGGTACCCATACCCCCGGTGTATTCTTTACCTATATCTTCCACTGGAGTGAGTTTTCAAATGAAGTTACAAAATTATCTATTCTATTTGAAACCCATCTTCCTCTGTGGAATACTTGACCTAAATCTTCCACCGGGGGGAGTGTGGATTTCAAATGGGATAGCCCATTAATCACGCCATTTGACACAACTCCAGACACAGACACAACTCCAGGATATTATACAAAGGATAACAGGTATAAGCTTACTGTAATAAGCTTATTGTCGTCTGCATGGCATTACATTAACTCTCTCCACACAGGTGTCCACTGCAGACAAGTTAAAAAAAAAAATCAAAATTTCAGAAATGTAAATTATCATGACCATATTTGGAATCAGCATGAAAAATACATTAAAATGAGTACAAACAAGCCTAGTATTGGTTCAGTGGTTTTTAAGATAGCTCTTGATATTTTGAGAAAATATCTCAAAACATGGGACTTTTTATGTTGAAGTCTATTGCTAGCATGTATTATATTAATGTAAGCTAAGGTCTAGACAATGTGGCAATCTCTGCTAATACCCCCTAGTGACGTCATATATAACGTCACAGAGTAAAGCTGTTCACTCTACAAACACTTGTGTTTTATTCCCTAAGCTAGGGGGTCAACTTCTCATAACAAAGTCTCAGGCGGCTGACACGTTTTAATCAAGATGAAAAATACTGACATTTGTTCAAATGATTACCCCAAAATTAGATTTCAAGAGTTTGAAAATAATAGGCTACTCAAGTTGAATAAGATATATAACCTTAATCTCCTACACAGGGAGTGTGAATTTAAAATGAGGCCCGGAAATGAGGTTACCTGAAGAGTGACTCCATATAAAATCTATACCTCATGTGTATAAAAGTAATGGAATATCTTCCCTTGGGGTGTACGGATTTCATCTGGAATGGCCCAATAATAGAACAAGGAGAGGTTTCACTTTTCATGGAATGAGGTGTATCCTTTGTGTAAGAGAATACCAAACAAATCCCAACTCTAATCCTAACCCTAATCCTACCCTAACCTTACCCTAGCCCTAACTCTAATCTATTAGTATTTCGTGATCTCTTACACTAAGAATAAACCTGGAATGATGTGTAGGTCTACAACGTTGGTGATAACATCTAACCGAAAAGTCAATTTTCTGGTTGACATGATTTAATAATTGACAATATTTCCACTTTTTATATTCATTTATTTATTTTAGTAAACAATATATATACAGAGAGTTTGACCAGGTAATAATATTAAATGAAGGGGGCAAAGAAAATTTGGCTGAAGGGGGATTCGAACCGGCAACCTCTGGTTTGTGTGACCAGTAGCCTACTACGGCGATCCTAATTCTAATTTTATTTCTATAGAAAATCATTACAAAGAGCAGTAATAGACAAACATCATCAGAATTTAGTTTTATAAAGAATATACAAACACTTTATCAGGCTAAAAAGCTGTGTCTCAAAGTGCCCACATGCATTAGCATTTCCAATTCAGCTAAAACCACAAAATCATTTTTTTTTCCAATTTTGAATTTACTTGATTTGCTTATGGGTATATTTTGTACTTCAATTATGTAAATGAACCACAATTTTATGGAGTGTACTTTTGAACACTCGCAAATGACATCTTACTTCTAAATTAAGTTAAAATTTAAAAACCAACAAAAAAACACAAAACAAAACTGCATTCCTCATTCATTTTTGATTTGTTCAAGGGCTTTGGGACATAGCATTTTTTAGCACAAGTGATCATCAGTTAATAGCAAATACTAACTTCACAACAACTTTGCCAATGAAGCCATGTCCCAGGAGGGGGGAGGTATTCCCATTTGGTAAGGCAAACTGGGTCTGTTTTTGACAACAAATCCCTAGACCCTAGGGGCAGATTTTTCACACACAAAAAATAGACATAAGTCCATGTTTTGAAACATCATCCAAAAACAGCAAAAAATAACTACCACCTCCCATCCACACACACACAATATGTTCAACAATAGCTATCTTCAGCAGAGACCAAATTGTAGATATTAACAGACTCATAATACACATTCGACAAATATGCTATCTTCAGTAGATAGCAATACCTTACAGACCCATTCAGTGATCCCCACAAAGGTGTACACAAATTAAAGCTCTGTATAAATTACCTGAAGTGAAGGATAAGTTATTAAAATTGTCATTTGGTATTTAGAGAGAAATTTGGAAATAGGAAAATGACAGTATTGACAAAGTTGACGCCCCTATTCAAATACATGTAGCTGTAATTTCTATACATATGTAGAGATAGTACAGTTAAATATAAAATGTCCTCTTTTGTCCCCTTTTTAATACACAACTTTCAGCTTAACTATCGTACTAGTCAGTGATGTTAGCACATCTATGCTACTAACAAACAAATGAATTTTAATGATTTCTGAATGAGCTAAATGCAGAATAGGCCTTTAAGTTTCAGCAACAGGTGGGACGATTTAAAATATTACAGAACTAAAATGAGAATTTTGGAAAAATGAAAAGAAGTGTTAAAGCATGCTTTGAACTTCAGTTTACCTCATTGGAAAAACATATAGGGTTTTATATAAATATCTCCTTTCTTTACACTAAAAATAAACGGTCTACTCATAGTTGCTGGGACAATTTATATAAATAAGCTATTCCAGTTGAATTCCATACACCCCCAATGGAAGACATGACCTTATCTTCCACACAGGGAGTGTGAATCTTAAATGGGGTTACCTCAATGGGCAATCCATACACCCTCTGATGGCAGGCATGACCTTTTTCCACACAAGGAGTGTGGATCTTTAATGGGGTTACCTAAATGGGTGACTCCATTTGAAATATGCACCCCATGTGTGGGAGATTAAGGTAATTTTTCCATAGGGTGTATGGATTTAATCTAGAATAGCCCAATATCACAACAGCATTTATAAAATCACAACTATAAATAAACAACAAATCCATTTATATGACAACATTAATAAATGGTTGTATTGTGATTTATGGTGACTATTACACAAGCTCTCTCACCTGCAGGAGTCTTTTATTGGTTGACAAAATATGGAGCTTTTATGCAATGCTAACACCTTTGTTTCATAACTACTAAAGTAAACAACATTTAGTTATACAACTAAGGAACTATGCAATAATTATCTTCCCCGGGGGAGGGGGACCAATTTCAAGATAGCCTGCCAAAAAATGACTGCCTCTCCTGTCAGCATACAACCCTCCCATGGCCTGCCAAAATTCTTACCCTCCCCACCTCTTAGCCTACCAAAAAATCGTTGCCCCCCCCCACCCACACACATATGCCAAATATGTGTGACCCAAATTTGAAAACCTTAAAATTACAGTCCATATAGGATATTGTGCATATTAGAACATTTCCGCACTGTTTATTAAAAAAGTACCCCATGAATGTGTGCCAAAATTCCCCTTTGACTTGACAAAATCTCTATCAACCTTTTTGACCTGGAAACGACTGCTGGTCCACTTTCGCCCTACCAAAAATTGCTTGCCTCTCTCTTCCTCACCCCCTCTGGGACAGACAATTATTGCACAGTCCCTAATGGGTCTGGGCATGACAATCAGATGAGGGAATTTTAAGATGGTTATTTTTTTCCTTTATTATTTCACAGTTTTCTTAAAATAGTACAAAAAATTCATGTGTGCCGCATCGGTTTTCAATCACTTTGCACATATATAACTCGTGTATGACCCTTTTTTGAATTATTTTGGTTGCCTGTTTGTTATTTCTGTGCTTATGTAAGACACGGTTTGACCAGTGGAGGGCAACACAAAACACAATCACAAAAACAAAATCCCAAAAATAAATTTCTCCTGATTTAAACCGTAACCCAATCACCACAGACTTGCCACAGACAATAATACGCAGTGTTTTAATAACCTTTTCTGATATTATAATACAATGAAATAATGTTGGTGTCATACGATGCGTTCACATGATAAAAAGCACTTTAAATTTGAGCAGGTCAGTGGTACTCTGTACAAACTGCCTATGCCGACTCTGAGGACAAAAACTGTGTAACAGTTGCATCCCCTGCTTTGTATGTGTCAACCCAGGTCACGGTCTGTCTATGTGACAAACAGTGCAGGTCAGTCAGGGTCGGAGGACAGTTGGCTGTGCACCGCCCTTTTCGTAATAAAGGTCTGGTAATCACCTTTTTGTACCGCCAATATGCAGCTGTCAATCATCATGCACAACGAGTGGGTTAAATCAGTAAGAAAATTATAAAAACAAATCTATTATGGTAATCTACCATACATTTTGTTTTAAAAGGTAAATTAATCTATATAGGTTAATAAATGCGTTATAAACGCGGAGTGTGTGCCCGTGCAATTGTACAACATTTATGCACGGCTAGTAATTTACTAACGTTTGCTCTGATTGGTTCTCACCATCTAGGAGTGTATGAAGAAAGATATAATTACTTACATGAAATAGAAACAAATTAGTTCGATTTTTTAATGAAATCAATTTATTTACTATTGTTAATTGTGATAAAATAGTAATTTGTGCCTGTAGTGATAATGGAAAATATAAATTTGGCGTTAATTCTGATTAATTAGTTGATAGTTCATAAATAGCAAGCATCGAAGCAGCATCGACGGTCGATCCATAGATCGAACAAATTTATTTCTGGTGCCTTACAACTTCAGAAAAGATGAGAAAAGACGTCTTTATTACGGTGTCGTCTGCCAACTAAAGGCAGCATAAGAGTGAATGACGTCATTCTACAATGAGTGCAAATATGGGCCAAGAAGATCAATGACATAGGCCAAGAGACCTTTTTGGGGCCTTTTTAAAATGGCAGTGACAAGCTCTTACACAAGGTCCCGAGCTCACACTGTCCACACTTTTTCAATGGAAGTAGCGCCTCTCTTAATTTAGTAATCTCAGATTTGAGCCAAAATGTAAGAAAATGTTAAGATTTGTGAACAATCTGTCAATTTGACTGCCAAGCATTTGAGATGTTCTATTTTTCAATAAAAAGACAGCCTATAACTGAAGTTTTGGATTATTTTTAATCATAAACATACACCTATCCTGTCATTACAATGGGCTATTCTAGTTGAAATCCACACTACCCTGTGGAAGATTTTGCAAATATCTTCCAAAGGACTTTTCAAATGTAATTAGTCAGGGTTAATCATCTTGAAACTCATACTCCCTCTGTATTACGCCTTTACCTGTAAGACCTGTAAGACACCATTGGGTTACATAATTATTTTTGTCACCTCTACAGAGACTAGTTTGAACTTGCTTGAAAATGATGGTGAACATTATAGCATCTAAAGTAGTACCATAACTCTAAGTTGATGAAATCTTAAGATTAGTACCATAACTCGGAAGTTGTTAAAATCTTAAGATTTTGTTCCAGTATGAATGGAGCTATACAAACAATCTCCTCCATCTATAGGTCGATCCTTCATGTAATTATTTCGTGTAATCTAATCCTAACTCTAACCCTAATCCTAACCCTAAGCCTAATCCTAATCATAACCCTAATCCTAACCCTAACCCTAATCCTAACCCTAATCCTAACCCTAAACTAACCCTAACCTTAACCCTAACGCTAACCCTAATTTCGTGTAAAATTATATGAAGGAATAACCCATCTATACACCCACCCTGATCATGATATGCGTAGCAATACCAAACTCCAAGTTGATGGAATCTTAAGATTAGTACCATAACTCTAAGTTGATAAAATCTTTCAGGTTTTGTACCAGTATGAATGGAGCTCTACAAACAATCTCCTCCATCTATACACCCACCCTGATCATGATACGCATAGCAATACCAAACTCCAAGTTGATGGAATCTTAAAATTAGTAACATAACTCTAAGTTGATCAAATCTTTAAGGTTTTGTACCAGTATGAATGGAGCTCTACAAACAATCTGCTGCATCCATACCCACCCTGATCATGATATGGTTTAATTTTGATATTGGTAATTTAAGCAATGGTTTTCTATTTCCTTCAATAATATTATGGTATGCAATCTGTTTTAATTTTGCACTGAGTGGAATCAATAACAATCAGCTATATCTAGTGAAGCTGAATGGGCTATTCCATTTAAAATCCACACTACCACTGTGGAAGATTTTGGAAATATCTTCTACAGGGGGAGTATGAATGTCAAATGGAATGAACACATTAGGTAGTTCTATTTGAAACTCAATCTCTCTCCCTCTGTGAAAGATTCAGGTTAAATCTTTCTCAGAGGGTATATGAAATGCGAATGGAGCTACCTAATGTGCTAATTCTATTTGAAATTCATACTCCCTCTGTAGAAGATATTTCCAAAATTTTGCACAGGGGTATCTATCTGTTGTTTCACGTACAAACACCATCTCTGGTTGTCACATACGTTGGGGTTGGTGTATATTTTAAATGGAATAGCCCATTCTTTTCAGTATGTGATGTAAGGTGAAGTAATGCCGCAGCAATGCTCATGTGCAATGGCGTAGCGTGGGTCATCCGATTGGGGGGCACCGACCATGATTGGGGGGCACCGGGTCTGATTGGGGGGCACAAGCCATTTTTTGGCAATTTCCTATGGGATTTTCTAAATTTTGCAACCGATTGGGGGATGTGCCCTCTCCTCGTGCCCCTATGACGCTACACCACTGCACATGTGCCGAAGTGCCCATCTCTCTTCCCTTTTCGTTTAGGTCCAACTCCCCTGAATTAACTGGTTGTGCTAGCTTTGCAACTCCTCCCCCACAACGAGTCTGTACCTTCCCGACATCACATTATGCTGCTGGTACCTATTTATACACCTGAGGGAAACAGACAATAGAATCAAGTCTAAGGGTACATCACCGGGCTCAAATCCACAATGAGTCTGTACCTTCCCGACATCACATTATGCTGCTTGTACCTATTTATACACCTGAGGGAGACATACAATAGAATCAGGTCTAAGGACACACCATTCGCCACTTGCACGGTTCCGCCATTATGCATTATTATGTTTTCAGAATCTTGCTTCCTATACCTCTCCACACAGTTTAAAGCGTCAAAAAAATAGCATATTGGATGCATTTTGAATCCAATTTTAGCGCCACCTGGATCCCAATCCCCCGTGATTTTTAAAATCGCTGATTTTGCCGCCAATTTTAACGTATTGTAAATTGACCGATCGTATGTGATCAAGAGATAACACAAACGCACTGTATGAGACTATTCATTCATGAACTCGATTTTGTTTATTTTGCTGTCAAACCGGGAGAATTTGATTTTCTACGGACGCGGAAAGAGATGTTTAATTTCATGATTCTAGGCTTGAAAGTCAACAATGTGGGGTACTAAATGCATGTTTCAGCTGCTTAGAAATGAAGAAATTAATGTGGTTTGTTGAAATATCTTTGGAAAGTACAAAAAAGTAGTAAAAACCGGTGCTAAACCACTACGTAAAAGCTGCAGAATTCGGCAATCTCGCACAATCGGACATCAAAAATTATCAAATTTTCTGACCAAACCAGAGGATTTATACCTGCCAAATGCCAATTATCACTTTTTGAACTAATTTGAGACTCTGCAAGGTGTGAATGATGTTAGCACAGACAAGGTAGGGTTTTAGATAAGCTTATGAAATCGGCAAATATAGTCCACCCAACTGCACTGTTGCCTTGGCTCTTGCACTGGCTGCAGGCTTGCACTCTGATTTTGTAGCTTAAGTTACGCTTACTTTATCAGTTTATTGCCTATCAAATATCATTATAAACACTTTATTACTTCATATTTTTAACCCTCATAATTCAATTATATCATTTCGCAACTTATGAACGACTCGGAACGAGCACGTAACTTCATGAGACAGGGATTTTTTCCCATTTCTTTCCCTCTAGTGTTGGTTGGCCATCTCTGGGAAGTGCAGATTAGTAAATAATTTTAGTGAAATGTATTTTACAATACATTCTAAAGTTACGATGGATTTTGAGACTTCTGAGCGCTTACGAATCGTCATAAATTTTGGTGAAATGAATCCCCATTAATTTAAATGTTACGGAAACTTATGGAATTCGGAAGTAGGGCTGGCCAAAAAAGTCCGAAGTAGGCGGAAAAAAAATTCCAAATTTTTTTTTTCAATTTTTTTTTTTGCTCTAGGCATGTAAGATCAGTCGATTTTGACCTCCCCACAAAAAAAAAAAAAAATCACGAAAATTTTTTTTAAAAAAATCGAATTTTGTCTTTTAATTTAAGATTCTGAAAACATAATAATGATAAAATTGGATGGTTTTTGAACCCAATGCACAAATTTATTGGTCAAGCTATGAGTTTTAAAATATTGGACTCGACTACGTCTCGTCCAATATTTTAAAACTCATAGCTCGACCAATAAATATGGGCTCAATCGATCCAATTTTATATCACTATGTGCGGGGAGAGCCTCGAACTGGCAGCATACATGAATGGGAATTGAACCAGTCATATAACATTCTGTGTAGGGTTACGTAATTCTTCCTTTCATGTATGCTGCCAGTTCGAGGCTCTCCCCGCATATAGTGCATAATGGCGGAACCGTGCAAGTGGCGAATGACAGCACCACCGGGCTCAAATCCACAACCTTCCAATAATGATTCACACTCCATACTGCTAGTTCACCTTGCCCATATGAAATAATGTAATTATTTTTTTCGAGGGTAAATCAAAAATTTGCATAAAATTGCAAAAAAGTGGAAATGTATGTTATTTGGGGTTTTGCCTCAAAAGTAGGGGGAAAACTGGGGGGTCAAGAAAAATATGGGGGTGGGGAGCAAATGCCCCACCTTTCCTCCCTCCACATAGCGCCGCCACTGGTCATCAAGCTATTAAAATTACTATTATTGAGTTTGAGATACAACCAATAAAGGTGTTTAACTTTCTTTGTATTTTATTGTCTAACCTGAGCATCACTAACATTACCATAGGTCTGAAATCTCAGGTGGAATTGTCATCAAAATATTCAAGCTTTGAAAACAGCATATTCTATAAACTTGAAAACTGAATTTTGATTTTGTCTGACAAACTTGATGGCAGCACATTATATTGAACATTTGCAGCACTTTATTTTAATGGTAATAAACTCTTGCTGACAGTAATGAAACCAATTTTATGGAGTCATAAAAAGAGCAAGGAAATCATCATATAAAAACCCATTATAATTATGGAGAAATTGGGTTAATATGTATCATGGGCTATTCCAGTTGAAATCCACCACCTCTATGGAAGACATGACCTTAATTTTCTTCACAGGAAGTGTGAATTTCAAATGGGGTTGCCTGAGTGAGTGATTCCATTTGAAATCTAACCCCCTGTGCAAGAGATTAAGGTCATTTATCATTTAATATCCTTGGAAGCTTCAAAAAGGAACTGAGGTTGAAATAGTGGAATCACTAGAAATGTACCAACTTGAAGTTTAAATGCAACCTTTTTCTAGAAAATGTGCATATTTGACCCCTCCCCAAATGTGAATGGCATTCATTCTCTGAAAAGGACTCCCTTTTCCCATGTTTCTGGCCATGCATATGTACACTATGAAACTGGAGCACCCCCTCCCCAGTCTAGATATACCCCTCCTTAGAACAGCACATGGATAAAATACTGTAAACTATAGCAAACGTGACAAGTACAATGATATAACATAAAGTGATAACCAAGGAAAAAAAGACATAATAAATATAAGATATCACAAAGGACAAAAAGGACATTGTCAACAACATCTAGAAACACTGGAGAATCTTCAGTCAGTCTACCAACAGCATTACACCGCTAATGATTTCTCTGAAATATTCGGTTTAAAAAGTGAGTATTGTTGACCAGTTTTAAAATATACCTTTGATAACTATAAGATACTTTGACACACACTGTGTACTAAAAAGAAGTTGTCAAATATTAGCACTAAGCTTGAAATTACAGGCAAGAAATTGTTGGTTGATCCAACCGTCCGCCCCTGCTTTGATATGTGGAACGCTACCAGTATTTAAAAGCCAGAATTGTGTTGAACTTCATCTATAGATGGCAGTATACATGACATAATCCAATCTAATCCAGTGGTGGCTGGGTTGACATGCATTGTGCATAAAATCCAGGAAGTTGCATAAGAATAAAACAACACAAAATACATCTAGGGAAAAGAATAACAAAAAAACATGTTGAATTCCATGAATTTTTGCAGAGATAAGGCCCATGAAAGTCAATTCCGAGTTTATCATCACTTTTTTTTTTCCAAGTTGGTGAGGTGACTTTTTCATTTTTCATTATTTCATCAGATTTCATTATTGACCTAAAATGCATGTTGATTTAAAGCCAAACTCATACATGTGATTTATAAACATGTTTTTTTATATGGGTAAGGATTAGAAAAGTTAGAAAAGAGCCTGGTTTTTTGCTTCCAAGTTATGAATATATGTTTTACAAACAAAAAATATATGTTTCCAATTGCTAAAACTGGTGAAAACACTGATACTTTGAAAATAATGAATTATTTTGGCATTTTGAAAATTTGACACAGGTATTTTGGTTTCCAAAAATTGGCTTGAGCAGAGGACGATAAACTCGGAATCGACTTCACACGCCTAAGACAGAATGATGAATGAGTGCTTCCTGAGCATAAAATCCAGGAACTTGCATTAGAATAAAACAACACAAAACAAAACAAAAAAGTAACAAAACAGTATTTTGGATTCCATGAATTTGTGCACAGAAATGACAGAATGATGTATGTATTTCTCTGATGGGTCTTGTTGTCATGGATACATCCTGCATAAATAAATAGGGTGTGCTTGATGGAAAAGACCTTTTTTAAAAAAAAAAAGAAGATTATTTGGCAAGATGCAAATCATCAATATTACATACACTTTTAGAACAACAACATAGCCAATCAAAAAAGTCGTTAGAAAAATATGCAGAGTGCATAAGTATTGTAAAATTGCACTTGCGTGCTATGCGCTGTGAGATCACATTCCTGTAGGATTGAATCATTAGAGAATAAAAGATAGGATTTTGTCTTTTGCCTATCCAATATCGTGTCATAATGGATGGGCTGGCCAATATTTTGAGTAGTGAGCCAGCATCCACTACGATCACAAACATCTAAACCGCCGAATCGCATTTTAGTTCTCGCACGTGTATTACGTGAATGCATTATCGCGCAATCATTGAGGAGCAACAAGCGTGCCGCCATTGCGTGGCGGCGCACCCTGACTATTATCACTATCAACTATTGTGAGATATTATACACCAGAAAACCAATCAAATTACGTGAATTCTTTGCAAGACGCACCCATTGAATAAGAATTTTTCTTAAAGGTGGGTGGATTGATATCCGTCAAATTTTTTAAACATATTTAGTATTTTGTTTGTTATAAAAAATAGAATTTGCAGAAATTCTTTGTTGTGAATGAAATAATTTAATGAATGCATATCCCTTGTTGCTCAAGCTGAATAATGCACTTGCGCTGAATGTTGTAACCAAAAAAACAAAACAAACATAAACAACTCCTATAAAATATTCCTGCTAGACACTAGCCTCCTATCTCATTATGATCTGATTACCACAATACATTCAAAATCAGGTGAGAATATCAAAATAATAACAATCTGTCATAAAAAAAAACCTAGACCAAGTGACTAAGAGGACAATGTACTTATGTAGTCCATTTATTGAGCATGAACAATCAAGGCCAGTTTGCCACAGACATGCTTTCAATTTAGCTCAAGTGTATGAGCTGTTAAGAGAGTCCACCAACGTCACAATATGGTCAATCATGATTATGGTTTTAGTGAGGAAATCCTGTTTGTATTGGAGTCTTGTTGGCCTTTATAACATTAATGGAATTTATCAACTGGATACATCAATACCAATATCAACAGAGATAAACTTAATTTTTTTATATCAGCAGTTGATGACCACATCATCAATACCAGTATCAGCAGTAGATAGCTAGCTACTTCATCAATAACAATATCAGCAGTAGATAGCTACTTCATCAATACCAATGTCAGCAGTAGATAGCTGCTTTATCAATACCAATATCAGCAGTAGATAGCTACTTCGTCAATGCCAATATCAGCAGTAGATCAGGGGGAGATAGCTACTTCATCAATACCAGTATCAACAGTAGATAGCTACTTCATCAATACCAGTATCAACAGTAGATAGCCACTTCATCAATGTCAATATCAGCAGTAGATCAGGGGTAGATAGCTACTTCATAAATACCAGTTTCCACAGTAGATAGCTACTTCATCAATACCAGTATCAACAGAAGATATCTACTTCATCAATACCAGTATCAGCAGTAGATAAGTACTTCAACAATACCAGTATCAGCAGTATATCAATACTTCATCAATACCACTATCAGCAGTAGATAAATACTTCATCAATACCACTATCAGCAGTAGATCAGTACTTCATCAATTCCAATATCAGCAGTAGATATCTACATCATCAATACCAATATCAGCAGTAGATAGCTACTTCATCAATACCAATATCAGCAGTAGATAGCTAATTCATCAATGCCAATATCAGCAGTAGATATCTACATCATCAATACCAATATCAGCAGTAGATAGCTACTTCATCAATACCAATATCAGCAGTAGATAGCTACTTCATCAATACCAATATCAGCAGTAGATGGCTACTTCATCAATACCGGTATCAGCTGCAGTAGATTGCTACTACATCAATACCAATATCAGCAGTATAATAAGTACTTCATCAGCAGTATATATCTACTTGGATTAAAGGTGACTTTCAATAACACACTATATAAATTTATTTTTGGTTGTTATAACATTTTCAAGTGCAATTTGTCCTTTTATGCTCCCTTTAATCAAACACTGTTAACATTACCCTGCATCATGTGCCCCAAATGGTCAATTATGATGAGCTGTTGACTTGATAAGAGCTTGTCAACAATGTACTTATCAAAAAGCCAATGGGAAACCCAAGCCTAATAACATTCCATGACTGGTTCTTATACCACTAGTTAGTATGTAAGGTTTTATGGGTCAACATGCGACCCTGAAAGACAATATTAAGTCTGCTATCAATGGCAAAATGGTTCCAAATCTTGCCATCGTAGTGTGTAAAGGTATTTGAAATAGAAGAAATCGACTGCTCAGTGCCAGAAGTGGGTAAGCACAATAGCTGCCATGTGTAGCTGCCATGTGTAGATGAGTAAATATACTGTGTATAAATTGCCAAATGTTCACGGGGCAGCTATGGCACTGAGCAGTCGATGAGTATAGAATTCAGATGCAATTATGTGATATAGCTATTTTTCTCATTTGAGATTTAGACAAATATAACTTGTCAAAATACAAAGAACATATGTGACACGATCTGGTCCATGGGGGCCAAAGGCGGCAAATTTGAAACTGAGATATAGGTAAAAATAAGGAGTAAAAAACAATAAAATACATAAGAAAATAGACATCAAAAAACTTCATAATTTCATAAAAAAGTATGCTAGGCCTTTGGTGTTTTCAGTAAATGAAAGCCAATTGCAAGTATAATGTAATAATTATAGTAACTCAATTTTGAAAAATGCCTCCTTTGGCCCCCATGGACCAGATCGTGTCACATATTAGCAAATGTGTGCTGTGTTGTACCATAGTTATTTTTAAAGTAGGGTGTCAATTAAAAGCTGGCATTATTAGTAGGGTTGGGCGAATCACCATAATTTTTTTGAAACGAGTTGTTTCTATGGCCAAATATGCCGTAGAACACAAATCCGCCAAAATTTTTGACCTCCGATGACGTTTGACCCCCCCTACTATTCAAAAATTCAAAATGGCTGCCAAAATGACATCTTTTGCTTGTTTGTGGCAAATTTTAATAGATACATAGCTCCAATGTGCCTTGTTTTATATTTTTGGGGTTGAGGAACACAAGTTTGACACTTTTGAGATGATTATCTGTACCCTGTACAAGTTCAGTCGCCAAAAATTCAAAATGGCCGCCAAAATGATGTCATTTTGCTTGTAATAGCATATTTTAATAGATACATGGCTTAAAATAAGTCTTTCTTATATGTTTTTGGATTTGGGAGCACAACTTTGACACTTATAAGAATATTTGGAGTACCATGTATGAGTTATCAGTTGCCAAAAATTCAAAATGGCTGCCAAAATGATGTCATTTTGCTTGTAATAGCATATTTTGACAGATACATGGGTACAAATATGTCTTTATCTAGATGTTTTGATGTAGGGGAACACAAATTAGACACTTTAACATAGTTAGCAGTATTGTATACGAATAATGAGTTGCCAGCACTGAATATCATCCAATTTTGTTGAAGAAAACTGCTGAAATATAAGCAGGGTTAGTTTACATATTATGTTTACATGGCATGTCATTGCATTTGTAGTTTCTAGTAACTGAGAGCAACCCACATTTTGTTTTTTACACTAGGATATTTTTCCTAAAGCATCAATATCTGCTGACAAGTTTGATTCTGGTTTTATTGCATTTTGAATGGATTGTCACAGTGAACTTCACAGGAAAATTTCACCATTTGAATCTACTGTCGACTTGCACTGGTCGCATTTGATGAATATTTAGGGCTACTGTAACTCTGAGATTTTGTTAAGTAGTTGTTTTTCAGTTAAGTGTGCAAGGATATTGGGAGCATTGTGTCACAGTACATGCAAGTTTCATGGTTCTATTAAGTTTTCTTATTTTCAGTTCTGTTTTCTTCACAAGGGTTAGTGGCTTTGGTATTTTAACCGTCTGCAGGGAATTGGACTATATACCTCCTTAACATATGAAAAACTGTCATTTCCATTTTTGGAGTTTATCAACATTGCTAATAAGTGTTGTAAATGTCTGAATGGTTTAAACTGATCGATGTGGACCCACCACTTGCTACAATGCGCAGATCATGCAGCTGATAAAGTTTCAGAAACATTGAACAGAAAATTGGAGTTCAGAAGCTGCTAAACATAACTGCCATAGAGAAAGTGTTCACCTCACATGGATCATAGTGTCCATACATTGGCCCTTATTGCAATCTCCAAGTCATGCTACTCACTCCATATCCCTCTACAATGAATAAACTTCATGGATGGAGACACAAGGTATCGACAATACTGGCTTCAAAGGGTTCAAAGCAAATAGATTTGGTAGGATTGCTGAGATTGTGAAGGAATTCATGTGTCGTCGGCAGTGTCCATCATAGACTTTTTTGATGTTGTCGTTGATATCAACTCAAATAAGTTAGTTTTGGCAGACGGTGTCCACGTACATACAGAACGATTGGTTCCTGCATTGAAAACTATTATCTGCTGATTGGTGCTTTCATTTTCCCATTGATGGATCTCCTGGGAATAGATGACAGACACAGCCATGTCGACAAAAGTAAAAAATCTAGAATCGAATATGAAGCAAAATTTGCTAAATTTGACGTTCGCATTGTAGAAAGTGGGAAGAACTGAGACAATCTATTCAAAATGCTGTGTATCCAGAATCAAACTTGTCAGCAGATATTGGTGCTTTGTTGAAAATATCCTAGTGTAAATACAAAATGCAGGTTGCTCACAGTAGAAATTACAAATGCAATGAAATACCATATAAGCACACGTAAACTAACCCTGTTTATATTCTACTCCTTAGAGAAGTAGATTTTAGCAGTTTTCTTCAGCAAAATTGGATGATATTTTAATGCTGGCAGCTCATAATTCGTGTATGGTATTGCTAATTATGTTAAAAGTGTCTAATTTGTGTTCCCCTATATCAAAACATAGATAAATACATATTTGTAGCCATGTATCTGTCAAAATATGCTATTACAAGCAAAATGATGTAATTTTGGCGGCCATTTTGAATTTCTGGCAACTGATAACTCATACCTGGTACTCCAGTTCTTCTTATAAGTGTCAAAGTTGTGCTCCCAAATCCAAAAACATATAAAAAAAGACTTATTTGAAGTCATATATCTACTAAAATATACTATTACAAGCAAAATGACGTCATTATGGCGGCCATTTTGAATTTTTGGCGACTGAACTTGTACAGGGTACAGATAGTCATCTCAAAAGTGTCAAATTTGTGTTTCTCAACCCCCAAAACATATAAAAAGACACATTAAAGCTATGTATCTATTAAAATATGCCACAAACAAGAAAAAATATGTTATTTTGGCAGCCATTTTGAATTTTTGAATAGTAGGGGGGTCAAACGTCATCGGAGGTCAAAAATTTTGGCGGATTTGTGTTCTACACTAAATTTGGCCATAGAAACAACTCGTTTTAAATCAGTTTTGTAAAAAAAGATCAGATTCGCCCAAGCCTATTATTAGGGCAGATGTTGTGGCCTTAATGCAAAAAGTTTGAAATGGTGTTCTCAAAATAAAATATTTTGATATTAATCCGCGATGTTATAAGGCCCGCCAATTACAAGCTGATCAAAGTATACACTTCATTATTGCAATGCGAGTGATACTTTTATAGGGAAAAGGTGCTTCTTTCAAAGATTACGAAAACATCTATGAAAATTCAAATTTTACTGCATATCTTTTTGAGTCATCAAAAAAGAAAACATTTTGCCATCTGGGTGGGGAAAAAGTGGTCCCAAAATGCACTAAAAATAGAATAATTCACAGTGCTTTTGTCAATTAAAAATAATACATACCTTAGGGTTTTTTTTCCATTTCTTCTTTTATAACCCACTTTTCTTTTAGCCTAATGAAACCAGATATGAAAATATAAAACTCACTATCAATGCTGTCAGCCAGTCAGTCACTTCATATCGCTACAAGCTCCCTCCATATATGGTGATTAAAATAGAAAGCTGAGGGTTACAATCAGTGTTGCCAGGACCATCATTTTGATGAAAAATTGGGCTGTATTTATCAATCTATGATTTAGCCAGGATTTATTTGTGTGGGGGTGCTGATTTTGAAAAGGGGGGGGGGGGCAATTTGTGGAAAGTGGACTTTCTTCCCCAAATTTGGACCTTTTTTGACCAAAAAAGCTTTAAGAATCTGATTTTTTTGGCTCCCTACACTTGCAAATTTTAGTACCTTGTTAGTGATGAGTCCAACAGATTTGGTGGCTTTCTTTGGCTTTGATAATTCAGATTTTATAAAAATGAACTTTCCTTTTCATTATCAAATGCTACTGCTTAGGATTTAATAGTTAGCAACACTGGCTACAATTGGACATCTTGACACCACCATAATTATTTTTGTCCTGACTGCCATATTTATCAGATACGGGCACAATTTTATTCCATTTCCTGAACCCTGTGCCTATCAGTGAGGCTATGTCATAGCCCAGAGCAACTAAGTCTTTGTATGCTGAACCCTGTGCCTGTCAGTGAGGCTATGTTATAGCCCAGAGCAACTAAGCTTTTGTGTGCTGATCTTGTTATCCATGCCATCCTCTGTCAGGTCACCGTAATTTTTACGCACGTAGCACCTATCACCCTTCTTCCACAAACTGTGGTTACATATGGTAGGTTTATTATGAGTCTAACATATTTTCACAGAACAAATCAAAATTTAAAAAATATGATAAAATGTGCTATTTTGAAATGGAAAGGTATTATAGCCGGTGAGGTACTCCAACTTTGGAGGTAACACATATGCAGGGCTGTTAAGACCCCTTTTTCAGCATCATTGTAACCTAAAGACCCCACATTTTTTTCCTTTTTCCAACACATGCTCTGTCACCCATTCAATCTGTCACCTAAAAACCTTTTTTATTGCATGTGAACCTTCATTTATTGATGCTTTTGCTAATTTTTGTAAATCACAAAGCCCTTTGAAGATATTTAGAACTAGAATTCAATGTTTGAGACTTGTTTTGGCTCTTACTTAAAGACCACATTTACAAACAATGCGATGTTAACACACAATGCCCTATCATTTAGGTCCAAACAGTCCATCTCTCATCCAATGACCCAGCAGTATTAGCAGTATACCTTATCCATACCAATATCACCAGTACATAAATATTTCATCAATACCAATATCAGCAGTATATAACTACTTCATCAATACCAATATCAGCAGTAGATAGCTACTTCATCAATACCAATATCAGCAGTAGATAACTACTTCATCAATACCAATATCAGCAGTAGATAGCTACTTCATCAATACCAATATCAGCAGTAGATAACTACTTCATCAATACCAATATCAGCAGTAGATAGCTACTTCATCAATACCAATATCAGCAGTAGATAACTACTTCATCAACACCAATATCAGCAGTAGATAGCTACTTCATCAGTACAAATATCAGCAGTAAATAACTACTTCATCAATACCAACATCAGCAGTAGATAGCTACTTCATCGGTACCAATATCAGCAGTAGATAGCTACTTTATCAATACCAATATCAGCAGTAGATAGCTACTTCATCAGTACCAATATCAGCAGTAGATAGCTACTTCATCAGTACCAATATCAGCAGTAGATAGCTACTTTATCAATACCAATATCAGCAGTAGATAGCTACTTCATCAGTACCAATATCAGCAGTAGATAGCTACTTCATCAGTACCAATATCAGCAGTAGATAGCTACTTTATCAACACCATAGCTACTTTGTCAATTCAAATTAATACATTAATACCAATATCAGTTATAACTACTAATTTAGGTCCAATCAGTCCATCTCTCACCCAATGACCCACATTTTGTACATTTTGCTCTCACCAAAATCATGCTATATTGCCCAATGACCCAATATTTCATTATATTTATTTTAGACTCTGGTGTTAAAGGTGAACCTCATTGAAAATAAAGTTATATATCAATGGAAAGCTTATGATGTCAGGAAGCAGAAAAGAATATTTTTTATTTGCATAGCGTACCAGGCTAGACATAATCTCCATGCAAAGATTGGATTTTTTTGACACCCCAGCCCAGGGACACACAGTTACTTCCGGGTTTGATTGTAAACACAATGTCCGTGTATTACTGTGGCATGCATCGGGCCAATGCACGAATTCAGTCATTGTCAACTTACTTTACATGAAAAATATCTTCAATAAAATAAGAATAATATGAAGGAAATAGCATGATCAAATTAAGAATGAAGTTCCTGAATAAAGTGTGTGGATTTAAAATGGGAAAAGTGCTGGCGGGGTGATTTGGGATAGGCCAAGCCATCCACGATATGCATAGGGAATATTACAGTAAAGCACGAAGAGCGTAAGATTAGCCAAGAACCGGAATGAAAACAGATTACAAAAAAATAACTGCTAGTGCTACCAGTTCAGATCGTCACACCAAGTTGAGATGAACTTATCACAATGAGAAAATGAAGGAATAGAATAAGGTACATGTACAGGATTTTTCAATTATTTCTTAGCTTTACAAACGGTCATGTATGTTAGGCGAACTCGTAGATATATACGGGATGAGCTCAGTGACTGACTGAGTCTCACTACGCCGAGTGTTCATTATCCGCGACTGTACTGTACTTGCAGACAAAATGACCAATTTGATATTCACATTCTGATATTTCCAACTTATTGCTACTTCATCAGCAAAATTTATTCCTGTAAATGTTCAAAATATAAGGGAACGAGTGATCAAATTTGCTGTAACACCCCATGAAACACAGAGGACGAAGCCCCGAAGCGAGTCGCTGTTTGTGCATATCCGTCCCTGCACTTCAGCAGCAATTTACGCATCGTGTTCGGTAATCCATAAAACATGAATGTTTCACTTTTTCAGTACCGTACACTGATTGTACTATCATTAAAGAATCATGACACAAGTGACAATATTTAAATTTTATTCAGATTTCAGAATTCCATCAAATAACGGTCTACTAAGCCTAAATTGTATTTATTTTATAATAAAGTATCTGCCCGAGTATCTGTTTCTTTCAATCGCGATTGTGTGGAAAAAATGTATTACCGCAATACGCTAAATATGAAAACCTTTATATGGGCTGGATTTGATGAAATCGGCGGTTTTTTATTAATTTTTGGATTACTGCAAGACGATATTTTTTAATCAGACATTTTACAATGAATCAAGAATATATAGGGAATGTCACAAACAAGTATTTAATTTGTTATTCGATCATGTTTATTCAGTCCATGACATCGGTAGCAGCAAGCATTTGCCGATGGGATTGATCCCAACGCGAAATTCCAACTCAATTACCCAGTTATACCCAGCCAGTTATGACTAATTTTGTCAAAAATTTACGGAAAATTTATGTGTTGACAATAATTCTATTATTTCTAATATATATAGAAGGAACCAGCAACTTGAAGATTCCTCTAATTTCAAGCTTTATTGTGAAAATCAGACTTGCCGGGCAGCTTGCAAAGTACAGGAAGCAAGTCTTGTTTACACGTTCCGAGTAAGATCACGTGATCTGTAACCCTGAGCTTACGCCACGAGCATTCCCAAGGTCATAGACGATTGATTTGGGTGCTTTTTGGGCGCTTTAAAAAAGACCAAAAATTCAATCATTTTTTTAATTTTTCAGCTTTATTGGCCATCAAAAAAATCGGAAAAAATAATTTTTAATATCCTGACATCATAAGCTTTCCATTGATATATAACTTTATTTTCAATGAGGTTCACCTTTAAGAGCTATGGGACACCTTGCACAATTTATGTGACCTGTCTTGGAGATGATTTCTGATGGTCGGTTATTTATTATTCTGGTTTTGATTTATATAAACATGAAACTGCTCCATCTATCTTGTACTGACTGTAATTGGAATAGTCCATTATGACATGCAAAATGAGTCATTTGTGTCCAGCAGCATAGCAAGCAGGGGGGCAGGGGAGGCAGACTGCCCCCCACACCAAAAATGGGGATGGTGAATCAGAAAATGGGGACGAGAAGGGGAGAAAAGAGAGAAAGAAGGGAAAGGAGAGGAAAATAGGGACAATACTGACGTTTGCCCCCAGACTGACAATGCTGGCTACGCACCTGTTTGTGGCTCAAACTGAGTTGGCACCAATGGTTTGAAGCAATGGTCAAATGTGGTTCAATTCTCTTGTATTCTATTCTATTGCTCTCAACAACAACAAAATAGTCATATCTCAAGAATGAAAGTCAGATATTTTACTCAGATTTTCAGCATATTATAGCCCTAAATACAAGCAAGAATATTAAAAAATTGTTTTGCCTGACACAACTTTAATATTTTATTTGATGAGTCGCAACTAGTAGGCTGGACACTTCCCCTTGCTGGCTGATGAAATAGCTCAAAACAAAATAAACACTTCAAACAGCTAAGCTGAGTTTGTGGTCATTTATCATGACAAGCAAATTTTGGATACAGTTGACACACAAAATAAATATCCTCAGCTACCTAAAGATTGGAGACATAAATTTTCTGTGAAATGCAAAACGGATGAATTTCACAGAATCGGAGGTAGAAAACGGAAGCAGGATTTTGTGTAGTTGGAAATATAAAATTGAAATTATTGAAAAAAGTGAATAAAAATACAAAGAAGTAAATCTAAAAATGTGTGTCTGTTGTTGTCTGTCTGTTGGTACAGTATAATATATCTTGATTAAACTTCTTGTAAAATGGACAAAACAGCAAAAAAATGGAAAGTGACAAATTGACAAAACGGAATTTTTAAAGCAGAACACAGAAAACTTATGACTTTAGCTAAAGAGTAACATATGCAAATTTGGCACAATACCCATCTCAGTCATCTTCAAAGCTACTTTTTGTTTGAAATTTCATGCATAAATTTATTTATGCTTGCTTAAAATAATTTTGTGACAACTCTCTACAAGTTTCCCTAAAAGGATAACAAACAGAAAATCAGAAACCCATTACAACAAAATATTTGTCTCAAAGTAATCACAAAATACTCCTTTAAATACTGCAAGCTAACCACTAAATTCATTCAAAGATGAAACAAATCTCAAGAAATTTCACATTAGGGCCACACCAAGGGCTTTTTGCTTAAGCAACATAGTTCTTGGGGGAGGGACTTCAATATGAAATGGATATAGGTGTAGGGCTGACACCACTTTCACAGAAAGGGGCATTCGGTGAGAGCAAAATGTAACAAATATGGGGTCACTGGGTGAGAACATGACCTTTTTTTAAATGGAATCTTAGGGTGATAGCCAAAATAGTGCCAGAGATACCGCAAACATTGAATTTCTAGTTCTATATGGCTTCAAATTTTGTTGTTATTTCTAAATAAGTAACAACTGACTTCAGAAATTGCAATTCTCTAATACGCCAATTCTCAAGGATTCTATGGCCCTATAAACATTGCTTTTGTAAGAAATCAGCTGTTATCTTTAGGGAATAGATGCAGCGTTTACTTTGATTGAAACTCACCAAGAAATCCACAGATTCCCCAATGACCCAGACAATTACAAAGTGTTTCATATTTGCTGTTAACTGTAAATGGACTGATTGCCTGTGAGCTTAGATAGGATCTGAAATGCCAAAGAATGTTGTTATTATTCTTGAATCAAGGGATACATAAACAATTGTACTATAAATTATGCCTGGTTCGGCACTCCGTGTATCCGCGGGTACTCGTGCTCGTCGGCGAACTTTGAAAACACCTCCTCATTTCGCGAACCTTTCAGGATAAAAACATCCCTATTTTTAGCGAGTGAGGGTATAATGAAAAATGGATTTCCACATTGTATAGCTTTATAAGTGAATTAAATTCAATTAAAAAACATTAATTTCATGGTTTTACAGAAATACAAAATGTTAGTTTAACAAATCCTAAGTATTAGCAAAGACAAATGCATGAGCCATGACAAAGTTGAAGGACTGAAAAAGGTGAGGGAAGTGCAGCACAAGGAAAAGAGGGGATATGTTACAAACAATTCAAAACATACAATCTAAAGACTCATGTGACATTAATCAAGAATGACCCTATTATGGTGAAAGGGTGCCCTATTATGGTAAAAGGTGCCCTAATATGGTGAAAAATTGCCCTATTGTGAATAGGTGTGATAATATGGTAAAAGTTTGCCCTTATATGGTAAAAGGGTGTATCTTCTGTTTACATCACTAACAATTTACTTCGTTTTGCCATTGTTGAAGTTAACTATTTGCCTCACATGGAAAACATATGGGGGCATGTTGCCTCCCTGGCTCAAAATACAGAGACAGAAAGGCTCTAAAATTAATACCGGGACAAAATATTAGACCGGGACAAAATTGAGAAATGGTTGCAATTGTAATGCCACAATAATTCCCATTTTAGCATTAAATTGCATTTTTAATTGGTGATAGCAGTGGAATGAAAAGAAATAAGTTTTCAAACATTTCTGTGTCTCTACCCCTGACTTTTTTTATTCTTGAGCACCCCAGCAAAAAAAAATTGGGTCAACATTTAACCCTTTTAGTCAGCAAACAATAATTTGAGCGTGTCAGCGAGACAATTTGGAAATTTTGCCCCCCGGCTCGGTGATGTATAGAGATGTATAGTATACTACCCATTCCATTATATGTTAGTGCCTGCAGCCGCCGCAGGCTGAGAGAAGTTTTCAAAAGTCTTGTTTGAATTTTGAGTTACACCCGGCGTAAACTTACTTAAAAATTCCACAAAAATTTTCGCTGCTCCTACTGCATGTCCACACCGAGCTTACTCCTATAGCACTACACCGGCCAGTTCCACCAAGTAATCACTTCTGGTCAGCGTAAACATCGGTTACCACTTCCGGTGTTTCCGTGACCATTTTTAACCATGCGATATGTAATATCTTAGTTCCGACTAACAAAAGGTCAAACTTACACCGGGTGCCAGGAGTAGCAGCGTTCACGTTGCAACTTACGCCTGGCAGAGGTTACACCGCCCAGCTTGCTACTCCTGACTGAGTAAACCGTCGGACGTACGCCTGGCGAAACTTATGCTGACCATTGTTCACACTGCCACTACTCCTGGCAGCACCTACCGCTACTCCAAGTTCCGCCGGGCGTACGTCCGACAATGTGAACACAAATAAAATACCGGTAGTTTGCCAATAAACTGAAATGATGGCATGCACTGTCCTATTTTTCAGCTCATCTTGTAGTATATTTCCCATGCAGTCTACTTATTACTGTGATTTCTATAGGGATCTCACTCTGGATTAAGTCATATCAATATACTACTCAGTCTGATTGAAAACACTAATATATCAAGTAGCTATCAAAATGTTGAGAGATGGTTGGCTGCAAAACATCTTCCAATATGCTATTCTACTTGAAACCCATACATCTCCTGGAGTGTGGCCTAGCGGTTAAGGCATTGGACTGTGAATCCAAGGGTCAAGGGTTCGAATCCCAGGTCCGCCTGAGCTCGGCTGGCTCTTTGTGTCCTTGAGCAAGGCACTTCACTCTACTTGCTTAGTGCTTCGGAGGGCACTTTAAGCTGTCGGTCCTGTGTACATGCATATTTTCTCACATTAATGTTGTATGCACGTTAAAGAGCAGGGGATCATCCCGGTACTGTTGACTGTACTTCAAAAATACACTCATCTACTAAGTTCCAGAATAAAAAATAGGTACAGCTTGTCTGTACGCAGTGCGATAATACTCATACATTTGAGGGAGGCACTTATAAGGAAGAAGAAGAAGGAAGAAGACGTAGACATGACCTTAATCTTCCATTTCAAATGGGGTTACTTGAGTGGGTGATTCCATTTGAAATCTACACCCCTTGTGTGGGAGATTAAGGTAGTGTTTTACATAATGGGTGTATGGATTTCATCTGGAATAGCCCAATTTGTTTCATATCATGCTGATTGCAATCTCAGGTTTGCAAGATTTATTGGTTGTTAGGAGTATCTTTAGTATTGGTTTTATATCACTTTTATATCTGGGTCATTGACCAAAGTTTATTTAAAAAAATACAACATCAAAGCCAATGGGCATGGGAGAGGGTGGATGACATCCCCTATGAAAGACATGATCTTAATCTCCCACAGATGGGTACCGGGTGTAGGCCTAGATTTAAAATGGAATCACCCATTCATCCCATTTGAAATTCACACTCCCTGTGGGGGAGATTAAGGTCATGTCTTCCATAAGAGGTGGATTTCAAATGAAATAGGCATTAAATGAGCTTCCATTTTGACATTTGACTTGGCATTGTGTAATATGTTTTGTTTATAAGCATGGGGTTACCTGAATGGGTGCCTCCATTTGAAATGCACACTCTCTGTGTGGAAGATTAAGGTCACATCTTCCATAGAGGGTATATGGATTTCAACTGGATTAGCCTAATCAAGCAAAATAAAGGTCAGAAACCGTTTTTATGTTGTTATATATTGCAGTAGTGTTGGAAGCAAATCTTGTCATGTTCAGCTGTGATGCACCTAGCAGGATAGTTCTGGGTATCATTCTAATTGTGCAATTCCATACACCCTCATTGAAGGGGTGTGGATTTCAAATGGAGTCAATAGCATTCAGGTAACCCCATTTGAAATTCACACTCCCTGTGTGAAAGATTAAGGTCATGTCTTCCATACATTTCAACTGGCATAGCCCATTATCAATGTGCTTAACACACCATCAACTACACAGATGCATCAACCTGTTTAGAGTGTTAAATCACAATTTACCCTACATTCAGTTGAACCTACATGACTTACTGCAGAAACAAGTGTCTAGAGATTAACACTATCTTGTAATCAATTTGTGTGATCATTTATGTGCAGCTTTGCTTTGTATGGTTAAATTGTGCCAAAATCAGGCATGAGAGTGGCTTTACTTGAAAAAAGCTGAAGTAGAACAAAAAAGCTGAAAAACAGCGTGCAATTGGCAAAATAGACCCAAAATTGGGCTGAAAATAAATAAAAATGCATAAATTTGAATAGTCAAAAAAGCTGAATTCAGCTGATCAGCTGAAAAATCTCATGCCTGCAAACTAATGCTCAATGGGCAAAAATTTCTTAAACCTCCCTGACAAAAAGTCCAGGATCACCACTGATTACCAGTGTTAGATCTCTAGACACTGTCCAACTGTAAATGCATCTGGTAGGGTATAGATGTGTCATTCTGTTTGACAAGTTTTATCTACAACTCTGATCCATCAACCTGCTTAGACTGTTACGTGGTAACTTGGCCTAGTTTAGTTACTGTGAGCTCTTAAGGGTAGACGAGGTATTGTTGGTCGAAGCAACCTAAAAACCAAATATATTATTGGAAAATAACACCTTGATGTTTTGCAAAAGTTCATTCTACAAATCGTATACTTTGCAAACTTGCTTAATTTATTGTTGTTAATGAGTTATGTACATTTTACAAAAGTGTTGTTGTTTCAGTCCTCTTTACAACGTAACTCAAGAACTGCAGCACCTATAAAAGTATATCTGTGATATTTTAATTCTTCTACACACTCACTATGAATTGAGCAATACATTTTTCGCCAAAGCTCACTACCATTCGTAAGATGCTGTGAACTACCAAATCACAACAGTTCAAAATAATTAATAACCTTAACTCTCTTCACGCGGGTGTCGACTGCAGACGACATGTTTAATTTTTTTTTTTTAATTCAAATATTTCAGAAATGTAAATTTTCATGACCATATTTGGAATCAGCATGAAAATGCATTAAAATGAGTACAAACAAGCCTAGTAATGGTTCAGTGGTTCTTGAGATAGCTCTTGATATTTTGAGAAAATATTTCAAAACTTCAACTTTTTCCGTTGAAGCGCATGGCTAGCACGCAGAGCATTAATCTGCTATTGACACTTTAATAGTTTCACTTAAGCCTGATTCAGACTCCACATCGCAGCATGATGCGATGCTGTGATGCTTTTAAAACATCGCAGCATCATGCGATGAAATCAAAATTTTAATTTCATCACACGATGCTGCGACATTTTAAAAGCATGTAGGATCTGCATCTCCTTTTATGGTCATTCTGTCGACCTAGTGTATTGACATAAACTTTGAATGTGAAAAAAATATCACAGTCTATAACTTTACAAAACAAACATAAGTCCATTTGAAATGGTTCAGTCATGAAACTGCATTACATGGCAAAACAGTAGCATTGGGCTGATCTTTATGGTGCTCATGAAGCTGGCTCAACATGGGACAACAGAAGATTTGGCCTGATCTTTAGGATAATCAAAGCTGGTATGTGATTGGCTTACATGTCATAGTGGATGCTGTTTGGGTAAATCATAAGGCTAGTCTGTGATTGGTTTAAATGATGTCATAACAGAGTTAGTCTGATCTTTGGGGTGGTCATGATGAAGCTGGTCAGTGACTGGTTTGCATATCTCACCAGATGCGGTCAGATTTGTGGGTACATCATAATGCGGGTCTGTGACTGGTTTCAATGATGTCATAACAGAGTTGGTCTGATCTTTAAGGTGGTCATTAAGCTGGTCTGTGACTGGTTTGCATATCTCACCAGATGCGGTCAGATTTGTGGGTACATCATAATGCGGGTCTGTGACTGGTTTCAATGATGTCATAACAGAGTTGGTCTGATCTTTAAGGTGGTCAATAAGTTGGTCTGTGACTGGTTTGCATATCTCACCAGATGCGGTCAGATTTTTGGGTACATCATAATGCGGGTCTGTGACTGGTTTAAATGATGTCGTAACAGAGTTGGTCTGATCTTTAAGGTGGTCATTAAGCTGGTCAGTAACTGTTTTGCATATCTCACCAGATGTGGTCTGATCTTTAAGGTGGTCATAAGCAGAAGTCAGACATTTAGGAAAGTCGTACAGCTGCTCTAAACCTGATCTTGATGACGGTATGTCTTTAAACTCTGACTGTGCAAGGTTCAGGTCAGTGTATTCACTAATTTTGGACAATCGGTCTTTCTGCAATGCTTGGTATAAGCCATCATGACTTGAGTCCACAGGGTCTTCAGCAACATTCCTATCTTGATCATGGGTAGTACTGGACATAACTGGCAGGTTCATTAATGTAACTTTAGTTTCTGATGCATCAAGCTCTTGCACCAGGTTCAGGTTAGTGTATACACTAATCTCAGACAATTGGTCTTTCTGCAATGCTTGATATAAATCATCATGATCTGAGCCCACAGAGTTTTCAGCAACATTCCCATCTTGATCATGGGTAGTACTGCACATAACTGGCAGCTTCACCAGTGGAACTCTAGTTTCTGAAACAACTTCATAAGCAACAAGTTCTTGCGCCAGGTTCAATTCAGTGTATTCACTGATCTTGCATAATTGGTCCTTTTGTAATGCTTGGTACGAACCATCACGATCTGAGTCTATAGAGGCTTCAGCAACATTCCCTTCTTGATCACAAGTTTTATCAATCTGGTTCACGGGTGTCATTTTAGTTTCTGGAATAACTTCATAAGCATCAAACTCCATTTGCGTCAAGTCTTTAGTGATATTTTGATCATGTTCATTTTGGGAAGCATCAACCACTGGTTTCTTTCCAGTGTGTGCAATAACTTGATAAGCTTCATGATCCGTACTCATCAAGCTTTCAGCAATCTCTTCACCTTCATCATTCTGAGTAGTATTACAACAAGGTTCCATCTTCGCAGATTCAATTCTAATATCTGGAATTTCTTGATAAATATCATGCTCTGCATTGGTATGGTTTTCCTGAGTTGTACATGCATCCAATTCCAGTTCATCAGCTGCTTTTTCAGATGCTTTCAGCTTTTTGATTTTATGCTTTTTCTTCATGTCACGTTTTATAGCAGAGCAAAGTAGAATATCTACACATGATAAAAGTAAGACAATTCCAATCATTGATACAAAGGCAAGGATAATGGTTTTTAGTGGTAGTTTAGTATCCTCTGCATCAAGTACATACTCAGTCACTATATCATCCTGTTGATATATAGTAGTGGTGTTGATTGCAGCCATGGTTCTCAGTTTTGAATAGTAAAAAGTGTATTTGCAGACTATCAAATATTGGCGATTCCTGAGGCACACATAAAGCAAGCAAACAGGAAAGTGTTGAGAATCACAGTCGATTAAATCAGTTCTAGTAAGACCTCACTAGAATCATGTAGGAACGCAGTAGCAAGTTGCAAACCAGGATATATTATAAATCATTACAGCCAGGATAAGCTTCTGCATTCCATTTGGGACACCCAAACAATAGTAGTTACCTCTTGTCTGTGTGGAATCCAACACTGTGCCTATCAAAATGACCTAACATAGCTGATAACATTATGAGCTGTGATTACACTATGGACCACAATGGCCTCATTCCAATGGCATAGTTCAATGACATCAATTAAACACTCATAGTGCAAAATTTGACCTCAAGTTGCAGAGTATGAGTTTTTGTACCCAAATTTTAAAAGGTCATTCAATGAATGTACAAATGTATTAGGGTTAAAGAACTGTGCCCCAATAGATGAACATGTTGTGAATCCTAGTGAATTAAGGAAGTTTCATATGATGAAAGAATCTTGTAATATTATATGCCATAGTGTAACTTGTTTAGACTTTAAACAAAATAATGGGCTATTCCAGTTGAAATCCATACACCCCTATGGAAGATATGACCTTAATCTCCCACACAGGCGGTATAGATTTCAAACGGAGTTACCCATACAACCCTATTGAAATTCACACTCCCTGTGTGGAAGAATAAAGTCATGTTTTCCACAGGGGGTGTATGGATTTCAACTGGAATAGTCCATTTTCGAGCAGACGACACTGCATAGGTGACTTCATTTGAAATTCACACTCCCTGTGTGGAGGAATAAGATCATGTCTTCCACAGGGGGTGTATGGATTTCAAGGAGAATAGCAGATTTAAAGAGTTCATGTGCAGAACAGGATATACTTTATTGCTGCCTTGTGTCACAATGATCACAAGCAATCAAAACCACACTAACACTACTAATATAATTATTATACAAAATTACACAGGGCAGCCTTTGGCTGTATCATATTTTGTATTTGAATTCTTCAATTTGAGCAAGTTAATGTTAGCATTAAAGAGATGATAAGGGATATGCTGTGAAAAACAGTTTGCTTAATGATCAGCAGGCTTGAATAGGACAATTTGATCAAAAATCAGCAACTAAGCTCATTAATATTCAAAAATATGGGAATAACATGACACAAAACTATACAGCACATCAGGTCACCATATACTATCATCATACCAAGTTTGAGTTGATTGGTTATTGCGTTTAAGCTGCAGATTGTATTAATGGCTTTGTTTCTGCCCAGACGGACAGCCAAACACGCAGGCAAACAAGCAGGCAAACAAGCAACCCACCAACCATTTGGATGATATCATAAGCCAAACATATGTGTGGGGCCAAAAAATGCAAAACTTGAGGGTACATGTTCAGGTTTGGCAAAGAACTAACTGTCCCTTTAAGATGATGTGATGCAAAATTAGACTTTTGATGCCAAGTGAACCTTAACACAAAAGCCAGCGAGTTGTTTCCTCTTGTGAAGTGAATATCTTTATATATAGTCTAGCCCTCTTCTTTTGTTCCATTATCTATTGTATTTCTTTTGTTCAAAGTCTGGTCAACTGTCAATTATATCAAGTAATGTGGACAGGTCAAGATAATCTGGACAGGTCAAGATAATCTTGGTCAGGTCAAGATAATCTTGGTCAGGTCAATAAATTTTGAACAAGAGAAGTACATGTTCATATTTAGAAACACTGGCCACATTATTTGACTTTTTGGACATTAAAATGCATCAAAGTTTAATATATTTTACACGATCAGCATAAATTATTATTGAATGACAGCAATAACACCTTTATTGAATAATGCAAATTAGTTTGAATTATGTCTTAAAGCCTGTATAATTAGGACGAGGATGTCAATCTACCTTTGTCCCCCCTCTCCCAACTAACGCAGATTCCGACAAAGTAGGTAACAAAACAAGAGCCATGAGGTCAATACAAATTAAGTTCAATCAAGGATATTTTGCACCTAAAATGCAGTACATTACAGGCCACAAGACTAGATGTAGAAAAACTACAACAATCTGCGGCCTAACCCCAACCAAAAAAGGTCGAGGAAGGTACCCAGGAATATGCGTTAATTTGGTTCAGGACATTTGTTCTATAAGTATATTAAAGATAAATATAAATTCTATGGTGTTAAATGAGTTACCGCCATGTGTAGGTAAAACACACCCACTTTGACCTTTGAACTATTTACATATTCATTATTAATATTACGAATATGTATAATCGAGTGGAACATGACCACAAGTGAATTGAATAGAGTCTCGGTTAAAATCAATGCTGTATTGATTTGATTAAATCACTTTCAATTGACACTAGATAAGACTCAGAGACTCAAACACAGGACACACGGGAAGAATATTATACTGGCTCGGTGTGTTTTTATTTTTGGAAAACCCTAAACTTACACAAGATAATCATATCAGCTTTTCCAGTTTGTCTTTTGGAAAATGAATAAACCATAACAGCAAATTCGTTTATTTTGGCTCACCGTATATATGTAAGATAAGCGGTTCAAAACAGACCATTACCATAGATAATCGATGTCTTGTTGAGGTATGGTTAGCATGTTAGTCGCTGGAAGGCTCGACCCCTTCGGGTCTCGCCTTCGGCGACTAACATGCTCACCATACCTCAACAAGACACCGATTATCTATGGTAATGGTCTGTTTCTCACCCTTTATCTACTACATCTTAGTATGCTACAATCACTTTCATATCATTCTTATAGCACAAATATGAGACAATGCAACTAATATTACTTTTGTGGGTAGTAGGTCAATACAAGGAAAGATAACGATCATAATAACAATGGAAAGTAAATGATAGTCATGAACCATACATAAGGTCTCACTTTTCATATATAAGTCAGCTATAGGACAATAACCTGGTGAGTTCAGATCAAAGTTTAAATCTGTCTACTTTTTTCCTTCTTTTTATTCCAATAGGTGATTTTTGTATTGACTTCTTTATCACAGTGATGCCCTTGCATATGTTTTCAAAGATTTCTCTTAAGGCAAAAAAAAAAAAGGTTCGTCACAAAGCTTGCGAGCGCGCTTGTAAAATCCCACGATTTTACAAAAAACAAATGCGGAAATTTTTTTTATTTTAAATTTTTTTTTTTATATTTTTTTCCAGAAAAATCGGGTGAAAATCAGACTTTTTTCTCAAAATACAATGAAAAAAGTCGGGAATAAAAAAATTTTAAAAATCGCATTTCGGATTTGTTTTTAAATTTCTTGTGAGCTTTGAGACAAACCTTTTTTTTTTTGGCCTAATAGGCTAATTCACACAAAATCACTTCAAAGAAGCACAAATCAAACATTTGCCTCATCAAATCTGTTAAATACTAGTGTGACTAGATGTATCCAAGTACAGCATAATATTGTTTCAGATTAAGAACTAGACAATCTTGCAGAGCTGCTGTAATACAGAATAAATCCAGAGAGGATATCCTATCCTTCCCAGAATCCTTTGCAACATGATTCATAACCATGTCATCAAATTACACTCCCATTACTTTTTTTTGTGCAGGTTCCCTTTGTTTTCATTTTGAGAATAGACTGTTCAAACGCAGGTCGATAATCAAGAAATAAACACATTTTGCAATATCTGGATGTACTACCGTAAACGTTCGCCTAATGGCACTTTTGGATTCTTAGAAATGTGAGAGCGCCATCCTTGTAAAATCTCAACAGCATTAAGGATACGTGTATGTTAAATTGAGCAACCTGGACATAATGCCTCAGAAAAAAATATCGTGACATGACCCAATACTTTAGGTCACTAGGTTAGTTGCTAGAGCAGCAAATGTTTTGGGCTTTCTTCTGGTATTCTTTCTCAAAGTGCCATTGGACTTAATTTGTAAATCGATTCATACGTTATACCTAACTCATTTTGGTAAATCTTTTTATAACATTGTAATTTCTTCATATTTTTTTAAATATTCTTCAGTTCAAAATATTATTACACCCTTCTGTTGTCTGACCCGTTAGCTCAGTCGGTAGAGGGTGCGCCTTGAATGGTGAATGGTACTTGTTCGAATCTTGGTTTCTGCCCCCACTTTTATGTGAAGAAGGGTCAAGAAATGTTTTTGGATTTTGTCCCCATTTTACGAACGAATATTGTGAATTTTTTTTAATTTAATTTTAATTTTCTTATTTTTTTTAGATAAATAAGCACTGCGAACAAACGGCAACAAAAACCGCTGACAAAATTTGCTCCACCTGCTACCTATCAATGCGTGATATATTCCACTACATTTAACAGTTAAATGACCTTTGAAAAATAGAACAGCCTCAATGTTTCAAATTGTGTAACTACATTACTTTATTCAGTTATGCATTATAAATGATCAGCTATTTTTTCTTTTCTTAAAAGGATCGAACCCAAGTACATCAGACCATTGATCATATAACTATCAGACCACGAAGTAGTTACGTAACTCCGTGATGGTATCGGAACCAAGCACTGTTTGTATGGCGATCATTACGATCACGCTATTTTGGTATGCTTTTTTGTGTACTGATTGTTTCGATCGTGGTTCATTACTTAAGTGCGTGATCCCGTTGACATAGTAACATTACGTAACCCGATACCGGGCTTCGATACTGAATAGTTGTTGAGTGCACATACTATGGAAAGCCATTGGGGTATTGTGTGCCTTCCAAAGCGCCTTATACCATGTTCTCATTGTGTTGTGGAATCCTAGCCAGTATTCAATGATAGCTATAGAGGCCTGCACCTTGCGTTTATCGATTGGCTCCAAACAAAGGATTTGAACCGGTTTCTTCCCCGTGGCGCAGTGCAGTCCATTCAATCAAATGTTGTCATCAACCTATTTGATTGTAGTGCATTTATTATGTGTGTGAGACGAACTGTCGCGGTAGATGCAATCATGCTTTTGTTGAATGCATTTGAGTAGTCCGCCATATTTACGGGATGATACGTCATATGCACAGCCTCTATTCAGTTGGTCGTTGTTTGATTTTGTTCGTTCACTCATTCAAATTTTATTTATATCATTTGAAGACTGAGCCTATTATGATACATCCTCCGTGGAACAGTTTCAAACAAATATAGCTAGGGATTATTGGGGCAGAGGTTATCTTTTGAATCCTTTTAGAGGGCTATCATTTTTTTCGGAAGGGGGGTCCCAAATTTACAAAAAGTCTGCGTCAATAAAATTGCGCACCCCCTATTTCGGCAACAAAAATTTTATGATCCCAAACCCCAAAATTGTATTGAAATCAGTCTTTTTGAATAAAATAACACACTTTCTGTGGTCATCGTGTGACTCCCTACATTTTGGTCATAAAACATTTTATGACCCCCTCCTATTATTCTTTCCAAGACTTTATGACCCCGTATATTTGGGACCCCCCCTTGAATAAAATGATATACCTCTTATGACCACTGATGCATAGGCAAGGACACTCGCATGAATTGAAAGACTTGTCGCACGCGACAGTTCGTCTCACACACATAACAAATGCCTATACAATCAAATAGTTTCATTACAACATTTGATTGAATGGATTGAGTTACTCTAAAATGAAACAATAAAAACAAAGAATCATGAAAAAAGACACATACAAGATAAAATAACAAAATTATATAAACAATGTTAAAGATAAAATCAAGAAAATAGAGAATAAAATTTCCTCAAATCAGAAAAAACCACATTGACAGACATCATAATCTGTCAGAAATTACTGCATGAGATTCGAACCATCAAGTTCTCTTTATCCTCGCACTATAGTCTAATGCTCTGCTCACTAGGCCACAACGTATCAGGTGAATGGTTACAGCGTTATCATGAACAAGTTTGTTCGATCTTGTTCATAATTGTATGTGTCGATAGGTTTCACCCTTTAACTACACGTACCCTTAATGATCAGTGATAATAGTCGGCTTTTACAGGGATGGCGCTCTCTCATTTCCATGAACTCCATAGCGCCATTAGGCGAACGTTTACGGTATGTTCATTGAGGTACTTTTTTGTGACTATCAACCCATGTTGCACTAAATAGCAAATAAGTACAGAAAATTGAAATGGAAGAAATGCATTGTGGGAAGTGTAAGCTATCTTCTCTGGGATAAATCATAGAACCTGTTTTTTTAGAGCCTATGGACAAAGACACAAAATAGTGCATTCTTACACTAAGGCGATGAAAAAAAGAAACCCTGTTCTACGGGCGGATGGACCTTTCAAGTAGGGTCGGTCGGTCTGCCTTTTTATATTTTTTAAATGACCCAAAAAATCACCCAAATTTGTAAACAATTTGCAATTTGAAAAAATACAAAAAAAATTTGTTCCTGAAACTTCCGAAATTTGGGTCGGCATTCATTTGTACAGGAAAAAAAATTTGCAGAATTTGTTCAAAATCTGGGTCGGTCTGGCCCATAGAACAAGGTTTTCTTTTTTCATTGCCTAAAAGGCCAAAATAAGACAGACCAGAAGACATATGTGTACATCCATATCGAAACGATGCACTTGTCGGCTGCTACATGTGTCTCATTTCACATAATAACTAGGAATAAATACCAGACTCATATCAAGCTCATATATCAAGTGTAGGTCACTTCTAATCATCCCCAAGTCAAATTGTATAAGGAATGTTCTCTGTATTCCTAAACCATGTGACTTGTGATGATTTAAAGCATAAAGTGACCTCCACTTCAGAGATGAGTCTGGTATTTGTTCCTAGCTATTATGTGAAATGAGACACATGTAGCAGCTGACAAGTGCATCGTTTTGATATGGATGTACAAATATATAATCAGTTCTGTTGGCCCTTTTATCAATAATTTGAGCCAGAGCAGGACAACTCAAACCCTCCATCCGTTGGTGTTAAAAATAATACAACTGGCATTTCCATACTCCCATTATTTTAAACACTTTTGGTGTTAGAGGATCACAACATGTTTAAATGTTTTTTAATTTGAATCTTTATTTTCAATGCTATTAAATCTCTATGCATTAACAGCAGTAATTTATTTAGATAACACTGACAAGTTGGCACCAAGATGGCTGTGCAAATCCTGGTTTGATACTATTATGTGCTGCATGATAGGGCATTCCAAATGCCTCCAGAATATGGGAGAAATTGGACCTTTGAATTTTTACAGTAAGGTTGTGCGGTCTGATAGAGTGCCTGAAGCGATTATCAGCTACATAAAGCACTTAAATTCAGATAACACCTAAAAATGTTTAAAATAGTGTTGCGGTATCAGGTAACACCAGTGATACTGTTTTTAACACCTGAAAGTGTTTAAAACAGTGTTGTGTTCCATTGGTAATACCAATGATACTATTTGTAACATCTGAAAATGTTTAAAATAGTGTTGTGGTCCTTTGGTAACACAAATGGTACTACTTTTAACACCTGATCTTTTGCAGTGTTCCTTAAGCGGCAAACTTTATTGCAATAGATATTTTGTTACAGACCGGTCCAAGTTAACATAATTATTGTGCAATACTTATGGTAATTATATTTGAATAGTCCTATTCTCAGTTGGGTGTCATATATGAGAGATACTACATAAGCATAAATGGTGCAATTAAGCTGTTAATGTTACATCAAACTCACATTTATTCCTGTTTCACATTGCCATTGAGCCAGGATTTACATCCATTTTTCACACAAATACTTCCTCATTTGAATCTAAATCCTTCAATTTGATTGGTTTTTCTACTTTCAATAAGATTATGTTATTTCTGTATTTAGACTGGGGTTTACGGCTAAATCATTTTGTGATTATGCAGGCTCTCATTTGGTCATTCCACATACAGTTAACCAGCATTGGTCATAACTCATAACATAGCAAGTGTGATTATTCTCCTGAACAATAAGTTGATCTTTTGACAGCAATTTCAGTATGAGTTGCTTTGTGAAAGCAGTGTTATTCCTAGCTGTTACTACTTCATGCACAGCATGCTTCAACTTCGATTCTTTATTTTTTGTATATGAAGGTGAATCCTTTGAGTTTTCTGCAAATGTGACTCCTTTGTCACCAGGAGAAACCTTCATGTGGCTTTTATCTGTTGAAATAAATGACACTGTTGAAATCCCTGGCAAGCCTAGCAGAAATGTCATTCTCCCAAAAAATTCCTCATTGAATTCTTGTGGTGATTTTTCTGTTTCTTACACACAGAATGGTGATAATGACACATACACTTTGTATATACGGAACATAAAAAAGCATGCTGATAGACTAGAATTTGCTTACTCGATTTGGAATCAAGATTCACAGCTTCATACTAGCGAGTGGAGTACAATTAGTGTCCTGTCACTAGCGACCCTCCAATGCTCATTTGAACCAGCTACCAATTCCGATTTGAATTCACCCATTGGTATTAATGTGAAATTCACATGTTTCATGGAGAACGAAAATACAACCTTGGAAACGGTACCATTGTCTTGGTACTATGGATCGCAACAAATCTCTCCAGAACAAAAGGGCAAAATTAGTCTCAATTACCGCCTTTTGCCATCTGATATCAAGAAAACATTCACATGCAAAACCAGTCTGCAAAATGATAATAAGTTTGGGAATAAGTCTTGCTCAATAACTCCTTTGAAGCTAGTCAATCCCACAAACTTGGATTCTTTATTTAAAGGTTTGCCTATTTCATTTGAAGGTGAAACAGTGGAATTTTCTTTCAGTTGCCCCCAATTACCAGAAGGATACACCTTGATGTGGTTATTTAGATCTGTAGAGACAAATGAAACTCTTCATATCCATGGCAAGCCTAGCAGAGATATCACTCTCCCAGAGGATTTCCCACTGATTTCCTGTGGAGATTTTTCTGTTTTGCACACTCAGTATGATGATTTTGAGAGGTACACTTTTTATATAAAAAATGTGACATTGCAGGCTAATGACATAGAATTTGCTGGTTCAATTTGGAATAATGATTCACATCTTGAGAGTAGCGAGTGGAGTTCAATTATTGTACTGTCACTTCCAACACTACAATGCTCCTTTGAACCAGCTACCATTTCTAATTTGATTTCACCTTATGGTATAAATGTGACATTCACATGTTTCATGGAGTTAGAAAATATAACCTTGGAAACCATACCATTGTCTTGGTACTATGGATCGCAACAAATCTCTCTAGAACAAAAGGGCAAAATTAGTCTCAATTACCGCCTTTTGCCATCTGATATCAAGAAAACATTCACATGTAAAACCAACCTGCAGAATGATAATAAGTTTGGGAATAAGTCTTGCTCAATAACTCCTTCTAAGCAACTCAATCCTACAACTATAGATCCAACCACCCCATATCTTGATCAGCAAGATGTTTCTGTACTTGGTTCTTCCACAGAAGAAGAGGATCTCGCTTCATCAACTCCTTCTCTGTCAGGATATCCCTCAATAACTCCTTCTAAGCAAGTCAACCCCACAACTTTGGATCCAGTCACATCAAATCGTGATGAGACTTTGTCTACAGGTACCAAACTAATGATTCAGCAAGATGTTACTGTAGTTGGTTCTTCCACAGGAGAAGAAAATCTTGCTTCATCAACTACTTCTCTGTCAGGATATCCCTCAATAACTCCTTCTAAGCAAGTCAACCCCACAACTTTGGATCCAGTCACATCATATCGTGATGAGACTTTGCCTGGAGGCACTACATTTTTGTTTCAGCAAGATGTTACTGTAGTTGGTACTTCTAGAGAAGATCTTGTTTCAGCAAATAACTTTCTTACCGATGATTCCTCTCTATCTACTGGTGATGAAATTTTGTTGTCTGGTAGTACTGCTACATCTGAGTTTGAGGAAGATGTTACTGGGATGGGATCTTCAAGAGGAGGAGATGTCTCCACATTTACTGGAAGTCCCCCACTTTATACCAGGAAAGGCCATGACTATAGTAATACGGCCATTTTATCAGCAACTGGAGCAAGCATTCTTGTTGTTATGGTTACTGGTATTGTTCTGTGCTTGCTTATTAGACATCTGAGATTACAAAAAAATAAGAAACATTCACAGTCTCAAGCTACAACTATTGCTCAAGATCCAGATGAAGATAGACTAGAAATGGCTGATTTTTCTATCCAAGAGTCTATGCTACACATTCCTAGTAGTGGCCCACAAGAGACACTTAAAAATGGCAACCACTCTTCAGGCCAACCATATACTGCTGCTGACAACATCGCAGTAGAACAAGCTGATAAGACCATTCAAAAACAATCCTATTCTGTTTCCCATCCATACCAAGCATTTTTGAAAGACCAAATAAACAAGAACCAGGTTTATACAGATTTAAAACCATCTCTTAACCAGGTTTACGAAGTTACAGAAACCAACAAAGACATTAGTAGTGATGGTGCATATCAAGCCTTGCAGAAAGATCACATGGACCAGCACCATGTTTACACCGATGTGAAATCACCTTTGAATCAGTTTTATGACTCCATCAAATCTGACGAAGACAGCGAAGGAAGTTGTTACCAAGCCTTAAACAAAACCCAAATGGGGAGGAACCAAGCTTATACAGATTTGAAACCACCTCTGAACCAAGATTATGAAAATGTAAAAAACGCTGATGATAGTAGTGATAGAAACAATGACGGTAAGTATCAAAACTTGAAGACAGACTACATGGACAAGAAACATGTTTACACCAATGTGAAGCCATCTTTGAACCAGTTCTATGAATCCATTAAATCTGAGGAGGGCATCAATGATGCAAGTGGTTACCAAGCCTTAGAGAAAGACAAAATGGGTAGGAACCAAGTTTACACAGATTTGAAACCACCTCTGAACCAAGTTTACGAAGATGTAAAAAACACAAATGATAGTAGTGATAGAAGTCATGATGGCGACTACCAAGCTTTGCAGAAAGGCAATGTGGACAAAAACCATCTTTGCACCGATGGGAACCAATTTTATGAATCCATTAAATCTGACGAGGGTATCAATGATGCAAGTGGCTACCAAGCCTTGAAGACAAGGCAAATGAGCACAAACCAACAATGTACAGAGGCATCTCAACAACAGTTTTATGAATCTTTTTAATCCAGCCAACAAAGAAATGAACAGTTACAAGTATGATGTATGCTCTAAAATATTGGACTACAAATGAAATGTGCAACCATTTTTACACAGACTTTCCTGAACCAATGCAAATAAACTGGAATATATTGTTTGTGCCGAATATCAAAAGGACATAATCAGACTTTTAAACTTCTGTGTTCTCTAATGTGAAGTGAAGTGAAGTGAAGTGAAGTGAAGTGAAGTGAAGTGAAGTGAAGTGAAGTGAAGTGAAGTGAAGTGAAGTAAAGTAAAGTAAAGTAAAGTAAAGTAAAGTAAAAGTAAAAGTGAAGTGAAGTGAAGTGAAGTGAAGTGAAGTGAAGTGAAGTGAAGTGAAGTGAAGTGAAGTGAAGTGAAGTGAAGTGAAGTGAAGTGAAGTGAAGTGAAGTGAAGTGAAGTGAAGTGAAGTGAAGTGAAGTGAAGTGAAGTGATGTGATGTGATGTGATGTGATGTGATGTGATGTGATGTGATGTGATGTGATGTGATGTGATGTGATGTGATGTGATGTAATGTAATGTAATGTAATGTAATGTAATGTAATGTAATGTAATGTGATCCGATGATCCAAAGGTCCCAGGTTCAAACCCTGGGACTGTGGCTGTCATTCATGTATACTGAGACTTGTGTTAAAAACCTTTCTCGTAATTTAATGCTGTAATATAATGTAAATATGTAAAGTAAGATCCAAAGTGGTACCAACTCATATCACACTTAGGGCCACTTCATACTCCAGATTTGACTTTGAATATTTGGTGGGACAAGTACTTGTTAATTCATTCATTTCAAGTCATTAACTTCTAAACATTTGTTAGAAGATAAAAATGACACATTGAATAACAAAAACAGGGATTAGTGCCAGAAGGTCCTCTCTGCAATAGCTGCCCTATAGATACTTGATAATTACTATATTATATATTGTACACATCTCAAATAATAACATCTGGCAGCTATTGCAAATAGGGCCTTATTGCCTTAAACCCCAAAATACTTAAAAGTATTCAACATCAAATAAAAAAGTCTGAACTGGGCCTTAGAACAGTCAAGCGATCACAAACTTTTTATTTTATTTTACAGTAAGAGTGCATATCTTCAAGGTCATACATTATGATTGAAAGTAATATCATCACATTGTGGTAAATAAGCACTTTCAATTATTTTCTATAACTACTTCCTTCAAAATTTCCTCGAGGTATGTTCCTCTTTAGAAAGAATATTATTTTATGCAGAAATCAAACTAAGTAGTAAGTCACATGGGATTCTTTACTGAAAGTCAGTTTGTACCAAAATTCCTTCCCACAAGGTAACAGGCGTATTGCATAATCCATATTCCTTGTTATGCAATACGCATAATGTACTGTGGGAAGGAATTTTGAAACAAATTGACTACTGGTAGAGAAATCCTGGATCCACATATTCTATGCTTCTGACAATGAAACACAAAAAGTCCAACACTTTCAGCCATTACCTGCAAATTGATTTCAATGACAAACAACTCCAATTGAAATCCATGGAAGAGATCTTAATCTCCCACTCAGGGGGTGTAGATTTCAAATGAAATCTCCTATTCAGGTATTTGAAATTCACACTCCCTGTGTGGGAGATTAAGGTCATGTCTTCCATAGGGGTGTATGGATTTCAACTGGAATAGCACAATCAAGATGAATTGTGGTAAATAAGTACTTTCAATTATTTTCCTTTCAAAATTTCCTCAAGGCCTGTTCCTCTTTAGTAAGAGCATTTATGAAGATATCAAACTATAAATAAGTCATAAATCACATGGGATTTTTTTACCGATAGTTCCCAAAAGGTACTAGAATATTAAAGTTATACTCAAAATGACATGATGTTAAACAACTACATACCTGTAAATTCAACAGCATTGTTCATTGTGTAAATCCAAGTGAATATGAAAAGAAAGCAGAAAAATAACAAAAGACAAATAAGTAAACATATGGATGGTAGAATCTGTCAGGTTGACAGAGGCAGGCGGCGGATGACATGATCGAGCCGGCAACTCGTGAAACCGCCCGGCCGTATGGCATTTTCCATATACTCGGTTAGTTTTGTGGGGTTCATTATCGAACCCCAACGGTTTTAGCTTGTATTTATATTATTTATCAACATAGGCCTATTTGTTTGTGATATTTCAAGCGTTTTAATATTTCAAAATAATCCCATTCAATTGCACGGTTGACGATGAAAATTTACTGAATTTAGGGACTGCACGTCATACACCACCTGGACAGAGGTTGATGTACATTGCTAAAATAAAAGAAAATGTACTATTTTATATCAAATTTTCATAGAAATCTTTTGTTTGACTGGTTCACTACACAAGTCAACAGTGTACTCAAAAGAGCCCAAATTTGCTGAAAGGGTTTATACAGAACAAACCAACAGGTCAATAACATCCTGTAAAAGAACTCTAAAGAAAATAGTTTCATTAGGAGGTTGACCCCCTCCATCCATCCCTCCCTGCAACGTAAGTGTGAAATGTTGAACATTTGAAACCAAAAAGAAACTAACCGATATTCTAATTAGTTTTTTACAAACATTATCGGGACTTTTTGACTCCCTCCCCCTAGCAAAAGGACTTTCATTTGTAGGAAGTCATCAAACTTTTGGTTTGTTCCCTTACTGAACACACTATAAGATGTTGGTGTGATACGCTCTTCAAGCTTGACAGCATAAATTCACACCTCAATCTATGGCTATTCCAGCTGAAATCCATACCCCCCTACAGAAGACATGACCTAAGTCTTCCATACAAGGTATGTGAATTTCAAATGGGGTTACCTGAATAGGTGACTCCAGCTGAAATTTACACTCCCTATGTGGGAGATTAAGGCCATGTCTTCTATAGGGGGTGTATGGGTTTCAACTGGAATAGCCCTATCAATCAATAATGAGACAAGAAAAACACACTCATGAATGTTGCTTCATTCATTTTCGTTATTTATTGACGACCCAACATTAGTATATCGCCGATGGTTATCGCCAGCACAAACAATTGCTATAGCTAGACTCTATACAAGCATGTCTAGCATTTTGTTACTTTGTCGTATTTTCGTTCAGGGCAGGTACGGTGGTTGTTTAGCAGAGTTTCAATTACTTAAGAAAATAGTAGCATGGAAATTGAATGGGGTGTTATTGATGTATAGCATGATGGTTGGGACAGGCAAAAGTAATCAATACCACCATGTGATGAGCAAATTCAAGGAGGAAATTCACAATGAATAAGCTCCCCCTTCCTCTTACCCCTCCCCAAACAATGTTTAAAGCAAAGTAAAGCAATGATCCATTAGGGTTTTTTAATGAATATATCTTTAAATAGAAAGGTAGGCATTGTAGGTGTGACAAGCTTCTTTCTATACCAATTAAGACCATCCAATCAAATGACTGGTCAAACAAATGATTATGCTAATAACATAGGGAATATAGTTTGCCATATCTGCTATTTGACAAATCCCACAGGTAAGGTTAAATCAATTATATCTACTGATATCAACATTCTTTGCCAATAGCCATCATGTTATCTACTGAAGATAGCATGATGGATATTTGCAAAGAATATTGCTATCTACTGAAGATAGCAATATTCTTTGTTGTTATAGTCATCATGGTATGAGATATTCTTTGCTAATAGCCATCATGCTATCTACTGAAGATAGCAATATTCTTTGCTAATAATTGCCTATGTATTCTATGCTAATAGCCATCATGCTATCTACTGGAGATAGCATGATGCATTGGCAAAGAATATTGCTATCTACTGATAATAGCAATATGATTTGCAAATGACCATCATGCTACCTACTGAAGATAGCAATATGCTTTGCAAATGGCCATCATGCTATCTACTGAAGATAGCAATATGCTTTGCAAATGGCCATCATGCTATCTACTGAAGATAGCAATATGCTTTGCAAATGGCCATCATGCTATCTACTGAAGATATCAACATTCTTTGTTGTTAGTCATCATGCTATCCACTGAAGATAACAATATTCTTTGCTAATAGCCATCATGCTATCTACTGAAGATAGCAATATTCTTTGCTAAATGCCATCATGCTGTCTACTAAAGATAACACTATTCTTTGCTAATAACCACCATGCCATCTACTGAAGATAGCAACATTCTTTGCTAAAAGCCATCATGCTATCTACTGAAGATATCAACATTCTTTGCTCATAGCCATCATGCTATCTACTGAAGATAGCAATATTCTTTGCTCATAGCCATCATGCTATCTACTGAAGATAGCAATATTCTTTGCTAATAGTCATCATGCTATCTACTGAAGATAGCAATATTATTTGATAATAGTCATCATGCTATCTACTGAAGATAGCAATATTCTTTACTAATAGTCATCATGCTACCTACTGAAGATAGCAATATTATTTGATAATAGTCATCATGCTATCTACTGAAGATAGCAATATTATTTGATAATAGTCATCATGCTATCTACTGAAGATAGCAATATTCTTTGCTTATAGTCATCATGCTATCTACTGAAGATAGCAATATTATTTGATATAAATGTTTGATAATAGTCATCATGCTATCTACTGAAGATAGCAATATTATTTGCTAATAGTTATCATGCTATCTACTGGAGACTAACATGGACATAAGACATGACCTTAACCTCCTACACAGGGAGTGTAGTTTTCAAATGGAGTCACCCATTCAGTTCAGGTAATCCTATTTAAAATTGACCCCCTCCCCCTACCATCCTCCCCCCTGGTTGTATTTAATAGTTTATTAAGGGGGTACTACACCCCTCGATAAATTTGTGTATATTTTTGCATTTTTCTCAAAAACTAATAACACAGTGGTAACAAAAGTTATGTATATTATTGGGGCAAGGAATCTAATTACTACACTGGAATTTCAGTGATTCAAGACAAGCGGTTCGTTATTTATGATAAGAAATTAGGTACCGCTAGGATGTACCTCATTTCCGATCATATATACTGAACCGCTTGTCTTGAGTCACTGAAATTTCAGTGTAGTAATTGGGATCCTTGCTCCAATAATCTACATAACTTTGGTTACCAGTGAGTTACTATTTTTTGAGAAAAATGCAAAAATAGTCACAAATTTACCACAGGGGTGTAGTACCCCCTTAAACACAATGGAAATATCTTCACATATCGCAGCCATGATCTCGGTCATGTGAACAAATTGCCTACCCCAGACAAAATGGTCTCCATGTGATGAGTGTACAAAGTTCACATGTTCCCAGTGCAAGCTGCTACACCAATATGGTTTGTATGCAAGAGGTATATAGGATACTAGGTCATTACACATGGTTGTCTATTGCATGATAAGTTATCAAGATTCTGTTTTTTTATCTCCCTATTGATGTCACAGGTGCGATTGGCAACCCCTTGTGATGGGTCTGAAAAGGCATGAAATCTTATTTTTCAGAATAACGAGGTGTAGTAATTTTGGTCGCATCATTCATTTGATTGATAGATGATTATGCAACTGAAGAATACAAGAACAGACTGGTGTACAATGGGATATTCCAGTTGAAATTCATACTAATTTTCAAACAGATTGAGGGACACATTCCCCTATGCAGCTATGCCACTGCAATGATGTTGATGACTTTTGTCAACAAATTTCTTTGTTTTCATGATAGAATATGAAACCATAATTGCCTAAACACACAATATAAAAATATTGCTGTTATCTGACAACCCCCATTATCATGATATTTTAAAGTCATGGCAATGGCAATAAAATAGTTATTGAGCACATAAAACTGCCCACTATTTCTTTAAGTGCCCAGTGGACACTACTCTTATCATAAGGGGTACAATGCAATTCAATATGTCTGATGTGCTCTCATGTCCCACAAAAAAATACCGTGCAATCGTTGCTATCCTTAACTTCTGAAATTTATTGAAAGTGAAAAATAAAATTAAACCAATTTCTATATTTAGATCTTTATAACAAGACTATCTAATTCAAAGCCATATTTATAGACTAGTTCTAATTGTGATGAATCTAATTTAATAGCCATCAACGCCAGAAGACTGGCGCCAAAGACAATACAGCTATCCACATGCTATATTAGGACTGCATTGATATGGATTAGGATACTGGTCATTTACAAATAGATCCAGGGCTAACCATGGATGCTCTTGGTTGGGGCTGGGGTCAGGCCCATAACCAGGGGCTGATTTTGAAAAAGTGGATTTTTTTTCTTCAAAATTTGGACCTTTCTTGGACCAAAAAGGGCTAAAAACCTCTATTTTTTTGCTCGCTACACTCCCAAAAGGGGGTTTAAGGGTCAAAAAAGGGGATTTTTTTGCCATTTGGCAATTTGTTGGGTCCACCCACTTGCCCACTGGTTACGGGCCTGGCTGGGGTTATTCCACCTATTCCACTTCCCATTTCTCATGTCTATCAAAGGGGAGACCCTCATAATATCCCAAATTGGTTTGTACAAAGGCCTTTCAATTCCAGTCAATTTTATCTGCATAGAAAATACCAATTTGCTTTTTCTTTTGTAATTATTGGAAGTTGATTCCCCTGACAAGAAATTGAACTCTTGGAATTGTTTCAAGGAGAAATGTTTTTGTGATTTCCCCCACTCAGTGCAGTAGTAAGCTTCCCCTTCATGCTAGAGAGTGCAAGATGGAACAGCCTAGCACTCAGTGCAATAGTAAGCTTCCCCTTCATGCTAGAGAGTGCAAGATGGAACAGCCTAGAACAATGAATGCAATGATGTGATATATCACATGTGATGTCATGCCAACCGACAGAATGGCTTATCAGTGATAAGTGGGCACTGACCCCTCACATTTATTTGGCCACCCTTAACCTATGCTCTTAACAATTCGCTTTATGTACGATCTTTGGGGGGTTACCAAACCTCTTTAAGCCAGTAGTTCTTAAAGACACAGACATTTCACAGGGTGCTTTCATGACTGTATAGAACTCAAAATTTGACCTATGCGCTTATAACTCAAGAACTGTACGTTGGAGAGAGGTCAAATTATTCTTTTTCATCCTTATGATTGAAGAGAGGGACAGATTTTTAGCCAGATTTGACCAACTTGAAATTTCACCCCTGCAGAAGTAGCCATTTTTTCATATTATTATGCAAATTGGGCACTGTTCCAATACTAATATTTGGGAATTGGGAGATGGATGCATGTGAAATGGATTCTGGTGCAATTAGTGGTGGGTTAACCCAGTTTTTTGACTTTGATATTAAAGTCAAAACATACCGTTTATAAGCTGCACGTTTTTCCCATGCTACCATACACCCACTACCATGTGTCGTTATTCAGACAACAGTACGCATATTTTGAAATTACGAACCTTCCGAATAATAAAAATAAGATGATGTAACTGATAGCATTATGTCAGTGGATCATTTACCCTGCAGACTACAGAGATAGTGATCAAGTAAGGAAGATACCTTAAACTTCCCAGAATCCTTTGGAACATGCCACATCAGCTCACTTCATTAAATGTGACGTGTCATGTCAAAAGGAGACACTTTTGGGCAGGATCGTAAATGGAGAAATAGCCAAAAATCTGCCCGGGGAGATTTTTTCACAATTTGGGTTTGTTGCTTGAATTTGTAATGTTATTGAAGTTTAAAATATTGTCTGATAGTTTCAGACCGGAATATAACTGGCATCTTGCATTTTTTGAGACATTTCTCTAGGTAATTCCTACTCTCAACATTGTCAATAATATTTTTAAAGGCTGATATCTCAATTTCCAATTTTATAATACCATAACTTACGAACTCAATATCTTCGCTTAGGAATGTCCGATTTCATTGGGGAAAACGGCATTGTGGAACAAAATATATCATTATTTAAAATATGTAAAAACCTCAAAATTGATAACCTGCCCAAAAGTGTCTCCTTTTGACATGACACGTCACAAATGACTCCACAGGTTCACTTTGTTTTCGTGTTGCGAAGAGACTGGCTAAACATAGGTTGATAGTCAAGAAATAAACACATTTTGTAAGATATGGATATGCTCTGTTCATGAGGTACATTTCATCACTATCAACCCATGTTGCACTAAACAGCAAATCAGTAAGAAAATTGAAATGGGAGAAATGCATTATGGGAAGTGTTAGATATATTCCCTGGTGATCAAGTGCTCATCTTGTGGATGGCATAGATGAGAGGGAAATTTATGTGGATTTGAATCAATCTGGATCAGAAAACGTTGTGCGTATGACCCCAATGTTACATCGATCCAGGGCATGTTCCAGGAAGTGACCATCGTGCGATAAACGGCGCTATCTAAATCTCATTTAATTAAATCACTTTTATTTGATACCTAGACTGGGTAAAGTCCAATATAGGATTATCATGAGTTTATATCTTGATGGTCTTCACGCACATACACGGTAAAATTTAGAAAGGGGAAAAATATGCAAGTGTAGTCAGGCAACTGCCTTATTATGTGCTTATTGCAAGGGCTCTAAATGGGGACATCCCATCAGTCCAAAATACAGCCAATCCGAACCCCCATCAGTCCGAAAACCCATTAGGATTAACCCTAACTCTTACTCTAACCCTAATGGGTTTTCGGACTGATGGGGGTTCGGATTGACAGTGATTAGGACTGACAGGGAGCCCTGCTCTAAATATCCTTTGTGGACCACAAACATTGATGAAAGCCTGTTTGCTGGACCCATAGATGATAATGCATCATGCCTTTGGGGCTTTGAGATCAAGGCTTCTGGAGAAAGAACTTTTAATTTTGATTTTTTTTTCAGGACTTTCAGCCATTCGTAACAATTTGTGGGTCACCTTGATATATTAGAGGTGGCTGAAGCATGATATAATTTGTTCATCTTAATATTACGATATGTAGTATTTTCACAGCATCCACCTTATTAATATGCAATTATCAATTATGCTACTTATAGCAGCTTGCCTGCTATGGCATAGAAGAGAACCCTCTCATTTAAATTAATTTATAAACCTTAATTCTAAAAGAACAGTAAAAGTTCAAAGTTTTACAGCTGAGGCACAAATTACATTAGTTGCATTATCCTGGTTAATATATACTGTGCACCTTTTGTCTTAATTATATTTACTCTATTGCACCTGCAGGGTTGCCAGTTTTGCTCCTTTATTGCTTTGAGTGCTAAGTTTCAACATAAAAAGTCCAAATTTTGAGATTTTTCGCAAAATATCAAGAGCTATCTTAAGAACCACCGAACTAATACTAGGCTGGTTTGTACTCATTTTGATGCATTTTTCATGCTGATTCCAAATATGATCATGAAATTTTACAATTCTGAAATTTTTGAATTAAAAAAAAAAAAAAAGAAACTTGTCGTCTGCAGTCGACACCCATGTGGAAAGTGTTAACATAGCACATAATCTTACCTTCCCATGATGCCATACCCAGTGTTTCTATAAACCAGCACATAACGTGACCAAAAAAACCAAAAAAAAACCTAACATATCATTTAAAGTTTGAAAAATCTGGTGACTTTTTGCAACCATGTTGTGATTATTTTTCAAGTTTTTTCAGTTAGAATCAATCAATTTTAGCCAATGATTTTTAGCAAAGTTTGAAAAACAAAATTCCCCAAAAAATGCAAAATCTTAGTTGGTTGGGTCCGTAAAACAGGGTGTGTTTTTTTTCATTGTCTAATTATTTTGAAAAATGAAGACAATAGCTATGACTGGGGTTTGAGATAAAGGTTGAAATACACATAATTGACTTTGTTGTTGGTCCATGAACAAGTGCTATTCTATATAGCAAAGGTTATGTGTTTGATTTAATGCAATTTCACCTGAAGATTGTCTGCTGAACTCCCTTATATAATCTCAGTAAGATATGGATTCATACTGCTGGACCATGAACCAGTGATGGAGAGCAGGGGGTTCACTCAAGAATGTATATATCTAGGGGCCTGAGTTTCTAAATTAGTTAAGGGCAGAGTGGCTGATATAATCTCAAAAAAAAAATGAATTTGCATGATTTTGCTGTCAAAAGAGGGGAACTGCCCCCTAAACCCTGCCCCCCCTCCCCCATGTACCCCTGACATGTTTTGGTTATTGGACACATAATATGTGTTTTATTATAGGGCACGGTGGCTCAGTGGATACTGGCCTTGGACTCATAATCTGAGAGCTTGCTCGGCGTGCGTGGGTTCGAGTCCCGTCCGCTACTGTGTTGTGCCCTTGGGCAAGGCGCTTTGCCCCGCTTGCCTCACCCCACCCAGGTGCAATGGGAAGCTGTTAGGGGTAGTCACAGTCGTTGTACTGATGAACCCTGCACCATTTGTAGGCTGCAAACGTGGTTCCGATTATTCTAATGACGGCGGAATAAATGTAAAGCAATTTGAGGCTGTTTACGGCATAAAGCGCTATATAAATATCTACATTTATTTTATTTTATCTTAAGTTCAGGAGTATAAATTTGTTAATTGAAGCATTGACTTTAAGATGTATCTTCTTGATCATAATAAATGGGAAACATTGCTGTGAACATTGTTCTGAACTCGCAATCATCAAATGAAAAATAAAGTTTTCATAAATTAATCAGTGATATTTGTTTCCTTGCACTTGTTATTTTTGATTTAGTTCCCAGGCGAGCATTAAAAATAGAACTGCAAACCCATTTTACCAATTTATTTCACATCAGTTTCTTATCATTTGAGAGAATTAATTGCACAAGTAAAAGTAAATATTTCATGAGGAGTGTCTTTGGGAAAGCGCTTTGGGAAGTAGCACAGACTTTTACTTGGAAACTAAGCGCAGAGGGAAATCTAATAGAAAGCAATGCTGATTAGAAATGGGTGTATGATATGTAAATGAGGCTATTCTATTTGAAATACACACTCCTCCTGTAGAAGATTTAGTTAAAGCCACAGATGAAACAAGTCTATTTAATTCTGTCTTACATTATAGTAAGTCAATTGCAAACAGCTTATGTTTTGTTGGTGAGGGCAGCATTAGGTTGTTGGCAGTAGATTGCATGTAGAGACTTATATTAGGGATAACCATCAAAATTTCATGTTGACCCTATTGCTACAAAAGATTGTTTTCTGAGTAGAACTAATCAACAGAAGTATTTTGGTGGTTAAATGGTCAAAATCGGTCAAAAACTTTTTGAATTATGAATTATCAAAGTTTCCCATTCTGACCGGTCATTGGAGCGAAATAAAATGACAAGGTCCAAAAATAGCAGTTGGGAGCAAAATTGGCATAAGCATATATTTACCTTTATATATTTCTTTATTTTAACATATTTGCAAACATGAAACAAGCATATTGTGAAAGTATCAAAGGGTTTCTTATGAAATGGCACTTAACTAGTCACTGGCATAACTTTTTTTTCAAACCAAGGCATTGAAATCATGCATTTAGAGGACATTTGCCAAAAATCATCCAAGATAGCCGATATGGCACAAAATCAAAATTGCACTAAGTAGGTGAACTTTTTTTTCACAACCAAGAATTTCAATGTTATTGGGTTTAATATGACCAATTAGTAGGTGTATGTAAACAAAATCTTAAGTTTTGAAGGTCATTGACTCATTCACAACAATAGAGATTATCCTCATCATGCTCATGTGTATTCCTGTAGTATTCCTCATTCAAACCAAAGTAGCACTCAATACATTATGAGTATCTTTGTTCAAACCAATTCAATGCTTGACCTCGGAGTTACCTGCATGACTATCGCGGGCTATTTTGAAACAGTTATGGTTGCACATTCAGGTACTTCTTTTGAAAGTCCTAAACAAGGTATAGCCAGCAGCAAGTTGTAGATATTATAGGCCTAAATATAAGAAAACGTTTAGGGTTAAGATCAGGTGAACAATACATCGAATGAGCACGAAACTTCACATTTATGTTCAGAAAGGTGTCTTCTTAACATGATTTGAAAGGAATATAAAAATTCAAAGGGAAGCTGGTGATTTAATTTGTAACTCGAGATCTACTTGTTCAATTTTTTAACCTTTTTACAGAGGGTATGATAGAGGTATTACTGGCAACTCTGCCAAATTACAGCTCAGTAGGCCACGTTTTTCACCTGATCTTACTGATTTGAATTGTGAATTTGATTGTGCCATTCTTGAGCAGTGCTAAACTCGGCCACTGGCAATTAAGCGCACTGTGGCGATGGACCAATTTTGACTCGCACTTACAGAAAAACAAAATAAGTTATGTTGCTGTAATTTGCAAGATAGTTACAAAATATAATTGGCAGTAACTTCCCCAAATTTTACAGAAAAATATTGAAAAATAAAAGAATGAGATCAATTTAGAAATGTATGTGCAAGCAGAGCACAGTTGAGCTCCCTGCATGTCTATGGGAGTGTTCTAATCAAGTTGATGGTTCATTGGTCATCCCTACTTATATGTTGAGCTTGATTTTAATATCATCACCAGAGGCAGCTCGCTATATGCAGTCATATGGCACAACTAAGTTTTCCAAATAAATGTTTTATAATGAATTTAACAGACTCAAAATATTTCTTATAGGCCTACGCCATCACAGTCATTTCCCAGGTCATTTCCGAAAGCATAATTTGCAATGTTCAACACCACTGTGTATTTTCTCAATTATGTCATGCTACACGGGTGCAACACAGGTGCAACACAGGGTTTTTGATGGAGTTCTTCTCAAAATAACCAATTTTAAAAAATGTGCTTACTGATCATCAGTCAGCATTATGCAATTTGAGTTGCTTAAATGTTGTTGAAATGTCCTCCAAATTATTTCCCTTGTCATAAGGATCCAAAAAAGTATAGGCCTACTCCTACCCATCTGTGACATGCCCTTCTGCACTGCAACCCCCTTGTTTTTCACTAATGATGTTGCACAATTCTGCAGCAATCAGAAAAGTCACAAGCAGCCACCGGCAGAAAAGGATGGGGAGTTTCCTCATGAGACAGGTTCTTTTATGCAGCATTTTGTCAATGTAATAATCTTATGTTATTTTAATTTTTTGTAGCTAGTATGTTTACAAATTATATGGTATTAATGTTATGACTTTTATATCTATTTTTAAATACATGTTTGTTTATATGTGTTGTATCCTGGGCAGCACGGGAGAACAGTGCTAGAAGAAATAAATAAATAAAATAATAAATAAAGTACCCATTTTCAGAAACATTCATTTTGCCCCCTTTTCCCCCCAGAAATGTTCACATCATCTAAGCACACCATGAGCCACAACATTTCTTTTCAAAACAAATTTCTTTAATAAAAAAACCTGTTTTCAAATATAGCTCATGCAAGTTGACTGCCCCAAGCGAGGACGTCAAATAATCAAGTAACTGAACCGTTTCTATTCAATCCTCTTGCATAATGTCACAATAAATTGCCTGAAAGCAGAGAAAATCCCATGTACTTGAGGAGCACCGGTATTCATCAATGTGATGTGTGTAGCCTCCGGCAATGGCATCCAATGTTGGGCATTATTTGCACAGACAGACATATAGTAGCCTAACTGACAAGTGTGAGGGTTAACCTAGTCTATCTTAGTCTACTTTAGTAGACCATTTTAATTTATCATCCCTCTATATTCCCTCTGACCATGGAAATGCCACAATACCTGTTCTGATGCAAACAACAGCTAAATCTTCAACTGCACCATGCCACCCCACCTATTACTCTGGGCAGAGCAGTCATGAATTGTTTTATGTATGGAATGGTATGAATTTATCAAGAAGGGAATGCAAATCAGTCTAAGTCTATCTTTGTCTACATCCCTTGAATATGACTAATTAAATCACGATAAATCACGAAATTTCTTATTCTTTACAAATTGAACATTATAAGTCATGAAAATATGTTGAAATGATGCAAATTAATGTGAAATGACATTACTCTTCTTTTAGCATTATAAATACATAACTTCAGCATTGTTTTCCTTGAATAAACAAAACAAAATTATATCTTGTATGACTAATTTTATTAGTCGAAAATTAGTTGAATCAGACTAACTTAATGTTTAACAGTGTATGACCAGCATGCAAAGCACATTATAGGCCTACCAACATCCATTCTGCACCTATATCCACACATTGACAGGTTGATCACCTAGGATATAAATAAACAGAATGTCAGCCTTCAGTTGAATGACTCTAATAGTCCTTACACCAACATCTTATTTTATCATTGTCACTCATAAGTTAACAATGAATGACGTGCATTATTAAATGCAAATATAATGATTGCAATGCAATCTAACCATATTGACTGTAGAAATGTGGCAAAATATGTCTCCAATGACATGGGTGCTGTTGTCATCAATGTGTTTCTAAGAATTTTGTCTGCTAGATGTGTAGCTCACTTCAGAATATGGTTACTATTGAAGTAGGTAAAATTATTTTAAGGGCGGTAACAGCTAATTTCAGTCAACTGCCACTAATCAGATATATAAATAAATTCAACCCATAGCTAGTTCAGCACAATGAAAATCTACATAGCAACTGTCAGATCATAGTTCCCAATCGTTTTTCTCTTTCTAGATCATTAAAAGTGGTCAACTTAAAAAAACTTTGTACCAAGTAAAGAAACAAAACAAAAAAAACAGGTGATTTCTAAATTGAAATTGTAAAATATATCACATATTCCACTTGTAAGGAAGAAGTAGGGTATGAACATGTGTGTCCTTTTGATTGCACATGATGTCATATTGAATGTCAAATCTCCTCATAAATCTAGGGCGAGATGTGACATCTCATTGATCCTAAGTAGCATATACAAGTGGCATCTATGAATCCCGAACAGTGTCATGGGCTAGTCTTGTACGTACTAGTATTACCATCTGATAGTAGAACACTTAGAGGTTAATAACTGCGCATGGGTTATTTGGAGGGAATTGTGAAAATTTGAAACATTTTGCCTTTGGAACCGAGGTCCAAAGCAAAAGGTTTACATTTTTCACAATGCCCAACATATTACTGATGCAAAGTTATTAACATCATTCATATCCGTCACTTTAATCTCTTCATCTTACAAAATAACACAAAATTTTGCTCAAAAGTTTATAAAAATAAATGATTTTTACATCTCCCCTTTCCAAAAATCGATCAGGCTAAAACAGGACGACCAATAACAAAAGTGCGTAACACAATCTGTGCAAATATGGTAGTGCGCAATCCAAATACGGCAGCCAGCGTGCACGCAGTTTATTCAACGCACAACAACACGCAAACGCCGGTCAATTATGTGAGACATTGGAACAATTACACATTTTGCAGTCAATTTTGAGATATTAATGACCTCGATTTGCGTTCACGTTTTAACAAATAACTAAATGTAATTGGATCGCACACATCACGTTTCTTAATGAGGTTATGAATGTTCATTAATGCTTTGTGTGCAGACAGGCCATAGAAGTCTTCAACATAAAAAGTTTTGAGATATCTTCCTAAAATATCAAGAGCTATATCAAGAACCACTGAACCAATACAAGGCTTGTTTGGACTAATTAAAATGCATTTTTCATGCTGATTTATGCAAAGACAGCCATTAAAATACATAAAAGCTGCCCATTTTACACCTCGGTAGATTGAAGTGATTTGGAATCAAGACGTCTTAGGCAAGGCTTGTTGGGCTTGAACCCACAACATTTTGATTATGATTATGAAGCTTGCGCCCTAACCATTAGGCCACCATGCTTCCCAATACTCATAATGTTGATCTGGCAAGAGACCTGATAAGATGTCATACAATTTAAAAGCGAGGGACTGGTCAGTCCACTTATGTATCTGGGGTGACATGGCATCTCACTTGGCCATATAAGTGTCAGAATTATTATTAAGTGTGTCATGCAAAATGAAATACATGGGAGTAATTCTGTTGAATCATTCCCAATTAACCTGTTAAGTGACTTGTTTTGCTTGATCACAATTTGAGGGTGTAGTCCATGAAAGGCCTATCTGCAATTAGCTGCCAGGTGTCATGTGTACAATATAGAATGTAGAAATGGCAAAATTGTCTATACAGCAGCTATTACAGATATGTCTTTCCTCCACCAATCCTGTGTTTCTTGGTATAAGATGAATGGCTATTCCAGTTGAAATCCATATCTCCTCTATGGTAGACATGGCATTAATCTTCTAACACAGGGGGTGTATATTTCAAATGGAGTCACCCATTCAGGTCGCGCCAATTTGAAATTCACACTCCTTGTGTTGAAGATTAAGGACATATGCCTTCCATAGGGGTATATGGATTTCAACTGAAATAGTCCAATGGTCTATGCCGCGCAAAGCGGCAGTGGCGTAACTTCATAAGGGGGCACGTGCCCCCAATCGATCTGAAATTTTAAAAAGCCCCTAGGAATATTGCCGAAAAACAGCTTGTGCCCCCCAAATCAGATCCGGTGCCCCCCAATCATGGGCGGTGCTAGCCCCCAAATGTGATGACCAACATTACACCACTGTGAAGCGGCCTTCCAGCGAGCCCGCAAGGCTAGTACTGGTGGATTTTGTATTCAGAGAGGGCCTGTCGTGTTCCCCTACGCACTGAACAAGTGCTACATTGGGCCTGATATGAATTAGTATATACCAGTTACAACATGAAATGGTGTTGACTCAATCATTTATTAGCCGTTGGACATGCCAATATAATATTTGAATACCAAATGAATTGAAATGAAATGGTGCATGGATTTATTATGACCTGACATTTGGAAAGTAGGTTATGTAGTTGCTCATTTGACGGCATGTGACAGGTTGAGGGTATTACAACTTAAAGTATTTAAAAAAAAAAAAAAACTTAGGGGTACTACACCTGTGGTAATTTGTGACTATTTTTGCATTTTTATCAAAAAATAATAACACACTAGTAACAAAAGGTATGTATATTATTGGGGCAAGGTATCCAATTACTACACTGAAATTTCATTGACTCAAGACAAGCGGTTCAGTATATATGATAGGAAATGAGGTACATTCTAGTGGTACCTCTTTTCTTATCATAAATAACGAACCGATTGTCTTGGGTCGCTGAAATTCCAGTGTAGTAATTGGATTCCGTGCCCCTATAATATACGTAACTTTTGTTATCACTGTAATTTTTGAGAAAAATGGAAAAATAGACACAAATTTATCGAGGGGTGTAGTACCCCCTTAAAGTATAATAGCTGTGAGAAGACATAATACATTGCCGACTTGCAATGCGCAGTAACAATGTTCGATAATTGTTGTGCGCATCGACTCAGATCGGTGTGATGTCAAATGACGACATCCCAGGTGTACTCGCAAAGGCTTATGGGATTTACCAAAAAGGTCAATACCTGTTTAGCCAGTCTCTTTTCAGGACATGAGAGAGGCATATTTTACAGGAAGCCTGTGCAAAGAGCAAAGAAATAGGAGTGTCATTTGATTACATGAGGTGGTGTAACATATTGCAAAGGATTCTGGGAAGGGTAAGATATCTACTCTGAGTGCACCCACAGCAGCCATTTTATTTGTGACCACTTTTTTGATTCATGTTCATGGCAATCTATTTACAAGTTTGCTGTTATTGACATGCTGTAAGTGTCATGTCCAGATTATTGATATTTTAATGCTCTGCGTGCTAGCCACAGGCTTCTACATAAAAAAGTTTTGAGATATTTTCTCAAAATCTCAAGAATCACTGAACCAATACTAGGCTTGTTTGTACTCATTTTAATGCATTTTCCATGCTCTTTCCAAATATGGTCACGAAAATGTACAATTCTGAAATTTTTTAATGTTTGAAATATTTTTAAACTTGTCGTCTGCAATCGACAACCACATGGGATATGAAGTGAGCTGCAGCATGCAATCAGGCCAGTGGTCACAGTTGCCATAATTGCTCAGACCAGAGACATGTCAAGCACTAGGAGCCATAATATGCTCATCTATCAATGCACAGTTCTTTAACCCCAATACATTTAGTACATTCATTACATGACCTTTAAAATGTTGACTACAAAAACTCATACTCTGGAAATTGAGGTCAAATTTTGCACTAGGATTGTTTAATTGAGGTTATTGAACTATGCCATTGGAATGAGACCATTGTGGTCCATAGCGAGGGCAGCGGCAGATGTTGAATGTCTTACACTTTGTATGGGTAATCAGGAAACATCCATAAATTGCATTTTTTTTTTTTTGGTGACATTTTCACAATTGGGGGTGGGATTATACTCGAATTTCAAAACAATATTTTTTTTTTAAGGTTTTTTTTTCGGTTTTGAGTGTCCCTGGACCTAGACCTAGATGCTAGGATCATTCATGGTTGACCTAAAAAAAAAAAAAAAAAAAAATTCAAGATGTTTTAAGATGAAAATTGATAATTTGTATTCATGTCATACTCTATTAATGATATCAAAATGCATTGAATTTGAATGCATTTTGATATCCTATGACATGAATACAAAATATGAATTTTCATATTAAAAATACAAAACATCTTGATTTTTTTAGGTCAACCATGAATGATCCTAGCATCTAGGTCTAGGTCCAGGGACACTCCAAAACCAAAAAAAAAAACTTTTACAATTTTTACAATTTCTGGAATTTTTAGAAAAATGGGGGTGGGATACTCAAACGTGGGACTATACTCGGACGAATCACGGTACTATAAAAGTGAACATTTTTGCTCTTTTCACATTCCAAACTGTTACCATGAAAATAACAACCCCTGATTGTATTCCTTTCATGTATAGTTTCCAACCAGGGGCGTAGCCAGCTTTCTTGGTCGGAGGGGGGGGGGGGGGCAAAATACATATAGGCCTACCGGTTTTGTTTTTAAAAGAGATGATGTGTGCGTGTAGCGTAAAAAAAATTGTATTTTACACTATTTTGGCCCATGATCAAGGTGAATTTTGGTGGAAAAGGGGCTCTTTGCCCCATTTCTTTTCCTTTGCCCTCCAGAATTTCTCTTGCATTTTTTTGTCAGAAGGGCACTTTTTTCTTTCATTTTTTGTCAGGGGCACTCTAGACCCCCCCCCCCCCCTATGCTACTGTTTTCCAATGTATGGAATGTATGTATGTATCGCGAAATCTAAAAACAAGGGAAACAGTTCAAACTTGATAGCTTTCCATCAGTTTCTCTGATGATGTCCTGATATTGGGCTATTCCAGTTGAAATCCATACACCCCCTCCCACCACCTCTATTGAAGACATTACCTTAATCTTCCACACTAAGAGTATGAATTTCAAATGAGATTATCTGAATGAGTGACTCCATTTGAAATTCACATTCCCTGTGTGGGAGATTAAGATTATACATATTCCATAGGGGAGTATGGAATTCAACTGGAATACTTTAGATCCCAACCAGACCCACATTCAATGTGACTGTATTGCAAAAACGCATAGTTTGACAATTCAAAAATGTTTGTGCAATACAGGACTACAACCTTTACAAACACATCTATGGGGACTTTGACCATTTTCTGTGCTCATCATCACCACAGCAAATGAGATTACTTATAAGCACATGAGATTGAATGTCTGTGTGCTCTTGTGGTGTCCACACAAGGAACATCATCTCAAGATTTAGACATTCTTGTCTACCATAAGTACCAGCAAACACAAAACATTTTCGACATCATTCGCAAAAGGTTATAAAAGGTTGTCAGAAAACGTTTTTAAACGTCGGGTTATATAAAGGGTACATTAATGGTATAAAACGTTTTCATAACATTAAATAACATTTGTTGGTAATTTACTGCACAGCAAACACAAATGTTTTACAGCAAACATTTAAATGTCGGGTTATATTAAGGGTATAAAAACGTTTTAATAACATTCCAAAAACATTTTTGAAAACTTGAAAAGAAATCATTCTAAACAGAATAATATTTTGGGGTTGAAAAAATATTTTGCCAAAAATGTTTGCTCAAAATATTTACAATAACGTTTTTAAAATGTTTTCACGACCTTTATATAACCCGACATTTTAATGTTATTAAAACGTTTTGTAAAAAACAATTTAAGAACATTTCTGTGTTTGCTGGGTGCAAATATTTTAACATAATGTTATTTAAGTGTTGACAAAATATTTGGCCAAAAATGTTTGCAAAAATAGTTTACAATGACATTTTGAAAACATTTTAAAAATATTGTTGTAGTGTGTTTTCATACAAAACGTTTTAAAACGATTTCATGACCTTTATATAACCCGACATTTTAATGTTATTAAAACGTTTTTACTTAAACTAAATCCCAAAATACGACTTATTTAAAGTGTTTTAAAAACGTTTTTGTGTTTGCTGGGTATTCCAGTTGAAATCATGCATCCCCTAAGGAAGACATGATGTGAAATCTTCCAAATAGGGAGTGAGAAATTCATAGGTTTACCTGAATGGGTGACACCATAATCGACACCCCTGTGTGGGAGATTAACCCTAACCGTACCCATGTTTTTGTTTTGTTTTTGCTAATCGGAAGTCAAATAACAAACAAAAAGGGAGAGAAGATGAACAACAAAGTCACCTTGCACCCCTGGGATACGACCCTCCGACCCCTCGCATACCATGCACAAGATCACCAGCCTGTACCAACGGCGGTTTCGCTGAGTATATATATGACTTGGGCTGATTGCGTCATCACATCATGTGAAATCCTCCATGCATGCACAGTGCTTTTCATATAGTGATCTTTTAGTGAGATTCAGTTCGGTTAGGGTTGAGGTCATGCCTTCCATATGTGGTGTACATATCTCAACTGGAATAGTCCAATGACTTCCTGATCTTGATCATGTTACTATACCTCAAAACACAGCAGCCATTTAAAAAAAAAAATTCAAAATAATCTACAATGGATGCAAGGTACACTAACTTGATGTGGGGACATCCCCACATCAAGTTGGTGTACCTTGCTTTTTTTCTTTCCTGTTGTTCATATTCAAGGTATCCTCTAGTATCATTTATTGATCCTTGATGTGTTTTGTGTCCTTGTCCGTTGGATTCACCATTACCCACACTTTCTACAATGGATGGTCAAACCAACTTAGGGTGAAATACCTCAAAATCCTTTTATTTCACAAGATTTAAACTCAGTACCATACACAATTTAATTGCAGTCATCACCCTCAACATGATACTTTGACAGACACTGAAATCTAAATCTTTTGATCACTTATTAGTGTGAACATGGCTTTAGCTTGTCAGACTCATTTCAATGTGTTCTTTTGGGGATTTAGTTATGTATGGTACATCGGCCAGTCACTGGGATTACGTTTGGCTCAGACAGGCTTGAATGCCTCGGGACAACATCGCAATATTATAACCACTTGCTGGATGGACAGTGCACTGACAGAACAAAGTCAACAGAATTATCTTAACTCTAGACTATGAGTACTACTTGCTGATTGGTTATAAGAAGGCTATTATGATTTACTGAGCCAATCAGGAACATGGTAAGAATGATGGTAGGTTAACCCTGTGAGTACTACCTGCTGATTGGCTACAAAAAGACTATTATGATTTATTAAACCAATCAGCAACATGGAAAGAATGGTGGTAGGTTAACCCTGTGAGAACTACCTGCTGATTGGCTACAAAAAGACTATTATGATTTATTAAACCAATCAGCAACATGGTAAGAATGGTGGTAGGGCGGAAGAGGCTTAACCCCATGAGTACTACCTGCTGATTGGTTGCAAGAAGACTGTTATGATTTATTGAACCAATCAGCAAACATGATAAGAATGGCAATAGGACTGAAGAGGCTTAATCCCATGAGTAGTACCTTCTGATTGTTCCAAGAACACTATTATGATTTATTGAACCAATCAGTAACATGGTAAGAATGGTGGCAGAGCTGAGGATTGAGATATATTTAGAAGCTCTATTTTAATTGGTCATTTGGATGATCGTATCATGTAATAAACCAATCAGAAACACAGTAAGAAAGGCTGTAAACTGAAATTAAGAATAGTTAAGATATTATTCAAACATTAAATCTTTATGTCTAAGCTAATGGAACCAATAATAGTGTGTTAAGAAAGGTCTGTTAATCAGATATTTTATCAAATGTCAACAATATCAGCAGTAGATAGCTACTTCATCAATACCAATATCAGCATTAGATAGTTACTTCATCAATACCAATATCAGCAGTAGATAGCTACTTCATCAATACCAATATCAGCATTAGATAGTTACTTCATCAATGTTAATATCAGCAGTAGATAGCTACTTCATCAATACCAATATCAACAGTAGATAGCTACTTCATCAATGCCAATATCAGCAGTAGATAGTTACTTCATCAATGCCAATATCAGCAGTAGATAGCTACTTCATCAATGCCAATATCAGCAGTAGATAAGTACTTCATCACTACCAATATCAGCAGTAGATAGTTACTTCAACGATACCAATATCAGCAGTAGATAAGTACTTCATCAATGCCAATATCAGTAGTAGATAGTTACTTCATCAATGCTAATATCAGCAGTAGATATCTACTAAATCAATGCTAATATCAGCAGTAGATAGCTACGTCATCAATGCCAATATCAGCAGTAGATAGTTACTTCACCAATACCAACATAAGCATTAGATAGCTACTTCATCAATACCAATATCAGCAGTAGATGGCTACCTAATCATAATCAATACCAATATCAACAGTAGATAGCTAATTTGAGAATACTTATAACAGCAGTATATAGGTACTTCATCAATACCACTATATCAGCAATAGACAGTGAATTCATCAATACCAATATCAGCAGTAAATAGCTATTTCATCAATGCCAATATCAGCAGTAGATAAATACTTAATCAATGCTAATATTAGCCCTAGATAGCTACTTCATCAATGCCAATATCAGCAGTAGATAGCTACTTTATCAATACCAATATCAGCATAAGCTACTTCATGAAATTCATTAAAACCAATATGATAACTAAATTACATTCATAACCTCATTAATAAATGCGATGCGTGCGATCCAATCATATTTTATTATTTGTGAAAACGCGAACGCAAATCGAAGTCATTAATATCTCACAATTAACCGCAAATTGCGTAATTGTTCCAATGTCGCACACAATTGACTTCTCGTGCGCCGTATTGTGCGTCCAACGAACTGCGCTGGCTGTCAGTATTTGGATTGCGCGCTACCATATTTGCACAGATTCTGATACGCACTTTTGTTATTGGTCGTTTTGTTTTAGCCTGATCGATTTTGGGAAAGGGAAGATGTAAAAGTTGTTTATTTTTACAAACTTTTGAGGAAAATTTTGTGTTATTTTGTAAAGTTAAAAGATCAAAGTGACGGTTATGAATGAGGTTAATAACTTTGCATCGGTTATATGTCGGGCATTGTGAAAAATCTAAACATTTTGCTTTAGACCTCGGAATATCCCTCGGGGCTGCGCCCCTCAGGATATTCCTCGGTTCCAAAGGCAAAATGTTTAGATTTTTCACAATGCCCTCCAAATAACCGATGCGCAGTTATTAACCTCTAAATGTTTACCATCCAATACATAAACGATCAATTTTCCTACATACATTTTCCTTTACTGTCAGGATTATTATTATGGCATCCTGATCTATTGCCCGCAAAGATACCAATTCCTATGCATTGCTTCCATTTTAATGTTGTGTATGTGTACTGTTTTGCAATCCCATAATGCATTGCTTCCATTTTAATGTTGTGTACTGTTTTGCAATCCCATAATGCATTGCTTCCATTTTAATGTTGTGTACTGTTTTGCAATTCCATAATGCATTGCTTCCATTTTAATGTTGTGTACTGTTTTGCAATCCCATAATGCATTGCTTCCATTTCAATGTTGTGTACTAATTTGCAATCCCATAATGCATTGCTTCCATTTCAATGTTGTGTACTGTTTTGCAATCCAGTTCAACAAAGATTGATAGTGACAAAAAGAACTTCAATGAAAAGAGCACATCCAGAGCTTACAAATTCTGTTTATTTCCCGACTATCCACCCACGTTTTATAGCAAGTCTTGTACAAAGTCATAAGATAAGGAGTGTCATTTGATGAAATGAGGTGATGTATCATGTTGCAAAGGATTCCAAGAAGGGTTAGATATCGTCTTTGATCTATTGCTACACACACTTTGTCAAAATTTAAACATCATATTTTGTCACATTTCTCAGTATATTATCTGTAAAATATCTCATATTGGATGAAATAAAAATTGAACTAAACTGATAATTTCTGTTTTCTGAGAAAAGTAGATATCAAAGTTATATAAATCAAAATGCTTTTGCTAAATTGACTATCATTCAAACACCTATAACCAGGGGCAAATAATTTGCATGGAAATAAATAGCAAATTGTGTGGGAAAAATAGCAAATTGCATGGAAATGTGCAGAATAAAACAGCCAATTGGGCAAAGATCATGCAGACCTTTTACACATAAAACACACATATACAAAAAGGGAGAAAAACACATGTCAAATGTATGAAATTATAATGTTGTGTCATGCAGGATATATTTTTTAGCATTATGATATCTAAATCTCAAAATGTAAAATTTTTACAATTTTAGCCATTGTGGAAAGCACACTCTATTTGGAGTGTCCCAACATTTGAGAAGGTTATATACTTTTTAAATGATTCCTCCTGCTTCAAAGTATAAGAAACGAAAATTTTGTGGCGCGGCACCCAATTTCGCATAAATAGCTACCTGAATTACTCATGTGGGTCACACACCTGACATATCTCAGTTTTGTTTATTACATGAACAGTTTTTTCAAAATTCTATGACAACTTGTAGTCTTGTACAAGACGCCATGGCCACAGGGACGGATTTAAGCAGTGGCCCGGTGGCCTGGGCCAGTGGATTTTGCGTTGGGCCAGTAAACTTCAACAACACTGGTTCCGGCGGGCCACTAGATTTTGAGCCAACACATATGAGACAAGATATAATGAGTCATGGACATTATTTACACAGTTTCTGCTCCGCCTATCCCCTGTAATTTGTATCTTTATTCAATGATTTTTCGTATATTTAAATTCTTATTCGTGCATTGCTAGCAAGTTGGAAATATACAGCCGCTTTTATACGGCAATAGTAGGCCTACGTAGCCTAGCCTACTACCAGTGGCGTAACTACGGGGGGCAGAGGGGGCAAGATATAACATGGCCCGGGCGCCACCCTAGTGCGCCAAATTGACCAATTCAGCATCGATTCTGCGCCCCTCCAAGCGATGAAAGTCAAAATTTTTGTGCGCATTTCAGCACAAAATCAATTGAAAAAACATTTTAAGACGGATATTCAACATCTAGTAACCAAAATTAATTAGTGTATAGCCTTATTTGTCCACATTTCGAGAATGGGGGAGCATTATGTATTCTTAGCCCCTGAGCTACGCCACTGCCCGAGTCTAAGATATTCTTGGGTGGGGGGTAGGGACACCAATTTTGTTTTACTTTTTTTGTTTTTGCTACCAACCCTAGTTACGCCACTGGGAAGGACTACTGACTGAACTCGTCTTAGTGACTACTACACTCTCTACATTGAGTACATTCAGTATAAAACAAATGTTAAGGTTTGCTTGACTCTAAGGGCTCGGATAGCGACATTTCCACATATTTTTTGTGGGACTTGAGAGCACATCAGACATATCGAATTGCATTTTGAAAACGAGGAATGTCCTTCTGATATCAAATAATTTTGATTTTTTGAAATTATAATTTAATACACATTTTTATGGCAAATGATTAAAAATTGATATAGATTTTTCCCCCAAACACCATGAAAAAAATTAGAGTTTTTTTTTTTTTTTTTGCAGTAGAACATATTGAAAAAGCTGGGCCAGTAAATTTATTGCAGGGCCACTAGATCTGCCATTTCACTGGCCCGGAGGGCCAGTAGAAAACTGAAACCAAAGTCTGTCCCTGCATGGCCAGCTGATCTCCACAGCCATTAGTGCATACTGTATTCACTTATTTACGGATGTGGACTGCTACCATGTTCTACCGACGAAAATGCAAAACTTCTCCAATTCTACCAAGTGTTCAAATTGTGGTGCATTCAACTCAGTCTACTTATTACTAAGAACGCTCTACTTTAAGTTTACGATCCTATTCCTGCAGTGAGTGAAGTGGGCATCTTTATATAAATGAGCCAATACACGGATGAAATACATGCTGTTTTCATTGGTAGATGTACGGTGAGATTATTATTTACATCATAATATCGGTATGTGATTGAACAGCTAATTATAAATATTCATATTTAGCCAGCAGTATTTGGTATTCTCATTATTTGTTATTCTTTAAAAATCCAAAATCATCAAAGTTTTTCATGGTAAAACATTAGACAAGGAATACAGATTGATCAAGGCCATATCTTTAGATATATCGTCTAGCCCTTTTCTATTCACAGATTATCCATTGTATTTCTTTTGTTTAAGGTTCGCTGCCCACACCATTACCTAGAGTAATGACTCTCCACCCACGTTTTATAGCTAGTCTATACTCAACTTAAAAACAAGTGGAACCTGTACAAAGTGATAGGATTGTCATTTGATGAAATGAGGTGATGTATCATGTTGCAAAGGATTCCAAGAAGGGTTAGATGTCTTCTTTGATCTATTGCTACATATACTTGTGTGTAAAAATTTATTTATCATATTTCTCACATTTCTTGTTATATTAATATTATCTGTACAATATCTGATTTTGGATGAAATGAAAACTAAACTGAACTGATAATTTCTGGTTTCTGAGAAAAGTAGATATCAAAGTATAAATCTATATGCTTTTGCTAAATTGACTATCATTCAGACCTTTATAACCAGGCATATTTGCACAGAAAAAAAAGCAGATTGCACGGAAATGCGCAGAATAAAACAGCCAATTGGGTGAAGATTTCGCCGAACTTTTACACGTTAAACACACATATAAAACACAGGAAGAAAAAACATGTCAAAATATGAAACTATATGATGTGTCATGTAGGATATATTTTTTAGCATTATGATAGATAAATCACAAAATGTGTGGCAATTTTTGACAATTAGCCATTCTGAAAAGCACACTCTATTTGGAGTGTCCCAACAATTGACAAGGTTGAATACTTTTTAAATGATTCCCCCTACTTCAAAGTATAAGATAGCGGGGAAATGAATATTTTGTGATGCAGCACACAATTTTGCAGGACCCTGTACATGTATTCCCATAAATATCTACCTCTATTACCCAGCAAACACAATACGTTTTCGACATCATTCGCAAAAGGTTATAAAAGGTTGTCAGAAAACGTTTAATTGTCGGGTTATATAAAGAGTACATTAATGGTATAAAACGTTTTCATAACATTAATGCTCAGCATGCTAGCCATAGGCTAGTTTTCAGGTATTTTCTCAAAATATCAAAAGCTATCTTAAGAACCACTGAACCAATAGTAGGCTTGTTTGTACTCATTTTAATGCATTTTTCATGCCGATTCTAAATATGGTCATGAAAATTCACATTTCTGAAATATTTGACTTTTTAATTTTTTTAAAAACTTGTCGTCTGCAGTCGACACCCGCGTGAAGCGAGTTAAATAACATTTTGTTGGTAATTTACTGCACAGGAAACACAAATGTTTTACAGAAAACATTTAAATGTCGGGTTATATAAAGGTTGTGAAAACATTTTAATAACATTATGAAAACTTAGTACAAATAAATCGAAAAAGAATGTTATCTTGGTGTTGAAAAAAAAAAAAAAAAAAAATGTTTGCCCAAAATATTTACAATAACGTTTTTAAAATGTTTTCACAACCTTTATATAACCTGACATTTAAATGTTATTGAAACGTTTTGTAAAAAACATTTTATGAACATTTCTGTGTTTGCTGGGTGCAAACATTTTAACATAATGTTATTTAAGTGTTGACAAAATATTTGGGCAAAAATGTTTGCAAAAATAGTTTACAATGACATTTCAAAAACATTTCAAAAATATTGTTGGAGTGTGTTTTCATACAAAACGTTTTAAAACAATTTCATGACCTTTATATAACCCGACATTTTAATGTTATTAAAACGTTTTTACCTAAACCAAACCCAAAATATAACTTATTTAAAATGAAATAAATGCTGTTTTCATTGGTGAATGTACGGTGAGATTATTATTTACATCATAATATCGGTATGTGATTGAACAGCTAATTATAAATATTCATATTTAGCCAGCAGTATTTGGTATTCTCATTATTTGTTATTCTTTAAAAATCCAAAATCATCAAAGTTTTTCATGGTAAAACATTAGACAAGGAATACAGATTGATCAAGGCCATATCTTTAGTTATCGGTGACCACACCCAACATTGGAGAATCACATTGTCACCTGAAATGCATTATATATTATATACCTCATCTAAAGATTCCCGCCATATGATTGGTTAAAAGCTTGGGCGTAGTTTTGACTATTCAACTATTCCCTGAGCAACTATTCCCTGAGTGTGTGCTTTGTTCCCAGCGTAAAATGATATTACGCATGCGTTAATGTTTTCGCACTGCTATAATTACACAGAAATCGCAGATTGTAATCTGTGCCGTTCGCATTAAAACTATTGATTTTCTTCCCAAAATCAATGCTTTTAACCAAACAGATGACAAGAATCTTAAGATTTGGTATATAAAACAAATGTTGACTGCTTTTTGTTTCTACTGGGGACGTTACCATATCATGCGCGTATTTTGGGGGGGCTTTGGGGCGTAGCCCCGGGTCAAAGTAGAGGCGGCAAAAACGAAGGGCAGCGGAAGAAGAAGGCGGCAAAAACAGGGTGGCAAAAGCGAAGGGGCGGCAAAACGAATTAGCAAAGAAAAAATTGAAAAAGCATAAAAATTTTGAAAAAGGTTGCTTTTAGGCGCTAGCACCTAAAATCCTTTTTTTTTTTTTTGCTCTTCACTTTTTCAAACGACCGTGAAAAAATTGGGTCAACCTTTTCGGGCTGTTAAGGAAGGCGGCAAAATTGTTTCTTCTTCAGCCCCGGGTTGGGGCAGCCACGATGCGCCACTGCATATGGTTAAAATTATCATACAGTGATCTCAAAACCATGACTATGCCCCTTGGCTACGTCTCGGGGCATAGTCATGGTTTTGAGATCACCTTGGGCCTATAATTTTAAACATGCCCCTCATAGCAGTAAATATTTGTGTATACTATGCACACTCGCCTTTGCCGCAGTATCATGATGTCCTGCTTTGGGGTACGTTCTTGAATCAAGGCTATGACAACTTGTGACAGCATCACCAATGACCCTTTCAAATGGCATACATTTCTTCATCTCTTTATCCTCTCAAATCCTTCAAAACAACCAACAAACAGGTCTTAAAATCTTAGCTGATATCCAGTATTGTTAGATAGGTCAAATAATTGAAGGCTACAAAGATAACATTTCCATGACTGTTTTAAATGCACAGCACACAAACACCAGTACAAATATACCTGGTACTGTTTCAAGGAATCTTGAGAAAACATTGTTATATTTTGGTAGAATTTTCATAATTTTGTGAATAGTATAGTTGAACACTACAGGCAGTAAGGAAATGGCTAAACACTTCAGATTTCTTCATTGAAATTCTAGACATGCCTCAATTCTGGGGAGTATTTAACCCAATAACAAATGACCTCTCAATTCTTAAGTACTTTCAATGCTTCAATTTCCAACCTGTGAGTGTTCATATTGACTCAATTTCTCATTTTGGCAAGATGGAATATTTGTCAGTATTTTGAGATACGGTCACAAAAACCATCCAACTTTATTTCCCTACATTTCATTGTTGTCAACAAAAAACAAAAGCATGTGTGTTTGAAATTGCCAAACCTACAAAAAAAATCTGCATAAAAATTGCTTCATTTTACGAATATCTCTGTTCAATAAAACGTGATGATGTGCGTAGTGTGCATCCATCATCTTGATACTGGGCTATTCCAGTTGAAATCCATACCCCCTATGGAAGACATTACCTAAATTTCCACACAGGGAGTGTGAATTCCAAATGGGGTTACCTGAATGTGTGACTCCATTTGAAATATACACTCCCTATGTGGGAGATTAAGGTCATATCTTCCACAGGGGGAGTGTGGATTTTAAATGGATTTGCCCATATGTGATGTGATCAAGCAAAATGAGTCTGATGTCGATCAAAATCAAAATTAAGTTTTCAATCTCATTGTATGAGGCATTCTCAGACCTTTATGTTGCTGAAAACCCCATCATAATTAGACTGATGGTTCCAGAGATATGGCCATTTTAGTGTTGCTCAGAACAATAAAATATAAAGGAAGTTGAATACTATTATTGATTATATCTCAAAATCAATATTTCCGACATCCGACTCATTTTGCTTGATCGCATCACATATGTGTGGCTGTTTACAAGATGATGAATTACCAATAAACAGTTTGAGAAAAGGAAAATGAATGAAAATATCAAATCCCAACCTTTGTGATTTCCTAAACGAATATGCAATTCAGTTTGTGGACAGATTGTGAACAATTGAGAGGTTTAAGATTTTGTACGCCTGGGTGCCTAACTATTCAAAATCATGTCACAGGCAGTGTCTTAGCTAGACACCCATCTGGCCGTCATTTTTAGACAGGAAATTTGCTCCTGGGACAGGCAAAATCAATGCCTTTGACAGATGCTTCATTATAATAATTGGTGTTGAGAAAGGCTATTTACCTTTTTAGTAGACCAGATTTACAAAAAAAGGCTATAGCAACACATATTTGAACTCTTTGAACCCCAATGGGCTATAGAAGTCTGGTAGATGTTTTAAAGGTCATATGTGATGCGATCAAGCAAAATGAGTCGGATGTCGGGAATATTGATATTATGATATGGCCATTAATAGTATTCAACTTCCTTTGTATTTTTTTGTTCTGAGCAACACTAAAATGGCCATATCTCTGGAACCGTACGCCAAATTATGATAGGGTTTTCAGCAAAGTAAAGCTCTGAGATTGGCTCATATAATAAAACCGAAAACTGAATTTAGATTTTGATCGACATCAGACTCATTTTGCTTGATCGCATCACATATTAGGACAGGCAATTTTATTCAAATGATGGGCAAACCTCAATTTCTAGCTAAGACCCTGGTCACAGAAGAGTGATCTTCAGTGTGTTTCTAATGAGCAAAAAGTTGACAGATAAAGTGGGGTGATGTGAGGCATAATTATGTGGTAACGTCCCCAGTAGAAACAAATTGGGCAAAGGGTAATGCAGGGTGCTGCATTCACAGTGACATGCCCAGTAGGAATAGTACGGGTGACGATTTTAGTGGTTGACACTGTAAGTCACTTAAATGTGACGAACTACAATACATCATAATCAATCAAAATCTGACCTTAAAGCAGTTTGAAGGCCATAAAAAAGGTTTTTTTGACTTCTGACCTCCTCACTTAATATGTGGCTGGTGAATCATTACCCTTCGTTTGCAGCTTTGTGGGAGCATGTGTGGCCGAGTGGATAAGGCGCCCGACTCATAATACGTAGGTTGCGAGTTCGAGCCCCGCTCATGCCAACGTGTTGTGTCCTTGGGCAAGGCACTTTATCCTCATTGCCTACTGGGAGATGGGGTGGGGTTGGATTGGATGTTTGTATAGTTGTTTGTTTCAATGTTGCAATATTGGCGCTGATTAAGCTACTGCCTGCAAATTGCATTGTGTCTGTTAAGGTGTGTTTAATGTACAATTCTAGCAATTTGACCTGCGGGTCACCATTAGAGTTTAAAATAAAACCTTCCTTTAAACCTTCCCTTTAAGCTGGTTGACAGTGAGAAGATTAACAATGCTAAAAGCTAGTAATGCAAGGTGTTCAGTATAATTGAATATCTAAGTCGTTATTTTTCCTCGGGAGATACCGCTCACTCAGAAAAATACCTTGGCCCAAACAAAACCCTCCAATTTCCCCAATGTCCTCAAAATAGATGGTGTGTAGTTATTATTGTCTAATTGTAACATTAACTCTCTCCACACGGGTGTCGACTGCAGACGACAAGTTTTTAAAAAGAATTCAAAATTTCAAAAATTTCAGAATTGTAAATTTCCATTACCATATTTGGAACCAGCATGAAAAATGCATTAAAAAGAGTACAAACAAGTCTAGTATTGGTTCAGTGGTTCTTAAGATAGCTCTTGATATTTTGAGAAAATATCTCAAAACTTAGGACTTTTTATGTTGAAGCCTATGGCTAGCATGTAGTGACAATATAAAGGAGCCATTGCATTACATCTGCAAACAATCTATCTCATTTATGCTGACAGCCAGCTCACTTAACTCCATGTCTTCAACTGAGAGCGGGACTGTACACAAGGCTGATGCTAATGTTGGTATATTTAAAGGCGGATGGTTTGATTTCATTGCATTCTATTTACAACTTGGCTGAATGACCTTGATCTCCACCAGAGTTCCCTCTAGGCTCTTCTTGTGACTATCAACTCATGTTGCACTTGATAACAAATCAGTAAATATAGGAAATTGAGATTGAAGAAATGCATTGTGGGATATCTTCTCTAAGTACTACCTGACACTGATGACCCATTTCTCTTGAACTGCTGCTTACAATACAATCTACTTACTCACTTGAATCAAATTACTTGTAAACAATTATGAACTTGAAGTCAAGCATTACTGTCTGGCTAGGGATTAACAGACATCATCTTCAAGTTCACATTATATAATGCTTATTTGTTTTGTCGTATTTACTTTCCGCAGGGACTAGCTTATTTGCCAATGCAAATATAGCCACTATCAATACCAATTAGCTACTTCATCAATACCAATATCAGCAGTAGATAGCTACTTCATCAATACCAATATCAACAGTAAATAGCTACTTCATCAATACCAATATCAACAGGAAATAGCTACTTCATCAATACCAATATCAGCATTAGATAACTATTTCAACAATATCAGCAGTAGGTAGCTACTTCATCAATACAAATAGAAGCATTACTTCATCAATACCAATATCAGCAGTAGATAGCTACTTCATCAATACCAATATCAACAGTAAATAGCTACTTCATCAATACCAATATCAGCAGTAGATAGCTACTTCATCAATACCAATATCAGCAGTAGATAGCTACCATCAATACCAATATCAGCAGTAGATAGCTACCTCATCAATACCAATATCAGCAGTAAGATAGCTACTTCATCAATACCAATATCAGCAGTAGATAACTACTTCATCAATACCAATATCAGCAGTAGATAGTTACTTCATTAATACCAATATCAGCAGTAGATAGCTAATTCATCAATACCAATATCAGCAGTAGATAGCTGCTTCATCAATACCAATATCAGCAATAGATAGCTACTTCATCAATACCAATATCAGCAGTAGATCTACTTCATCAATACCAATATCAGCAGTAGATAGCTACGTCATCAATACCAATATCAGCAGTAGATAGCTACTTCATCAATACCAATATCAGCAGTAGATACCCAGCAAACACAAAACGTTTTCGACATCATTCGCAAAAGGTTATAAAGGGTTGTCAGAAGACGTTTAAATGTCGGGTTATGTAAAGGGTATATTAAGAGTATAAAACGTTTTCATAACCTTAAAAAACATTTTTGATAATCTACTGCTCAGCAAACAAAAATGTTTTACAGAAAGCGTTTAAATGTCGGGTTATATAAAGGGTATAAAAACGTTTTAATAACATTCCAAAAACATTCTTAAAAGTTTGATACAAAACATTCTAAACAGAATGTTATTTTGGGGTTGGAAAAATATTTTGCTTAAAATGTTTGCCCAAAATATTTTCAATAACGTTTTAATAACGTTTTCATGACCTTTATCTAACCCGACATTTAAATGTTATTAAAAGGTTTTGGAAAAAACATTTTAAGAACATTTCTGTGTTTGCTGGGTTCAAATATTTTAACATAATGTTATTTAAGTATTGACACAATATTTGGCAAAAATATTTGCAAAAATAGTTTACAATAACATTTTTTGAAAACATTTGAAAATATTGTTGTGGTGTGTTTTCATACAAAACGTTTTAAAACGTTATCATGACCTTTATATAACCCGACATTTTAATGTTATTAAAACGTATTTACCTAAACCAAAAGCCAAAATATAACTTATTTAAAACATGTTTAAAACGTTTTTGTGTTTGCTGGGTAGCTACTTCATCAATATCAATATCAGCAGTAGATAGCTACTTCATCAATACCAATATCAGCAGTAGATAGCTACTTCATCAATACCAATATCAGCAGTAGATAGCTACTTTATCAATACCAATATCAGCAGTAGATAGCTACTTTATCAATACCAATATCAGCAGTAGATAGCTTCTTCATCAATACCAATATCAGCAGTAGATAGCTGCTTCATCAATACCAATATCTGCAGTACTTTAGCTACTTCATCAACACCAACACCAGCAGCAGATAGTTTTTCAAGTGACTGTTTATCACAAACATAATTACTTAATTTGCAAAATAAAAATAATAAAAACAAATAACTCTCTGTGATTATAATAACTTATCTAAACTTAAATTAGTGACAAGATATCAAATTTTAATGAGATCATCTTCAACAATGTGCTATCTGCTAACTAAAACAATGATCAGTCACGTTTGTTGGCAATGCTTTATGACTTTATCCCTAATGAGATTCAGATGGTGATTTTTGTAAGAAATATCATATGCACTGAGACCTGTGTTTGAATGGCATAATTATGTTATTAATGTTTGAATCTGTAATTGAGGTATTCCAGAAAATAAGTGCGCACCCATAGACTATTAACTTTTCAAATAAAAGAAATGTCAGGATTTTTAAGTTTGCTTTCCAAAATCAAGTGGAATTCCAGTTTGTAACCAACATTATTTGTTTCATCTTAGTATTACTATGGTGCTTATTCTGCCCACCCATGGTGGGGGGACCTGGCCTTTGTGTCTGGTTTTTAAATAATTTTTTTTTCTTGCCTTTGCTTGACTACCACTTCTTGTTTTTGCTGGCCTTTTTCATCACTCTTCGTTGTGTGCAGCATTATGCTCTTTTTAACAGAGGTATCCGTTGGGTCCTATTGTCCTATTTTAAAAATCTCACTGTCATACTCTGATTGTATCTTTGTATCTTGGTTATCGTAATTAAGACGGGGTCTGGTGGAGCATGCCTGTATGTTCTTTTTTCCTTTCCACCAGGCCCAAGTACAGGTGAATAAAAATGGAAGAAAAAAAATAAGCTCTCTAATTTAGGATTTCTGATTTTTAACATTTTTTCTGCTGGATTTTTAAAAGTCTGGATTTCAAACAATCATGACTGGGCAAAAGTCCGGAAATCTGAACTCCTCTATAGGGGGTGTGCATCTATTTTCTGGAATAGCCCAAAATCAAGTGGAATTCCAGTTGTTAATGTTACTGGGAAAAGCTTGGCAATGCATTAAATGAATGAAATATTACAAAAAATTCCAAAATAAGCTCTCAAATTGAGGATTTTCAATTTTAAACAAATTTCTGCTTGATTGGTCACCTTTGGACACTTTAAAAGTCTGGATTTCAAACAATGATGACTGGGCAAAAGTCAGGATATCAGAACTCCTCTATAGGGGGTGTGCATCTATTCTGGAATAGCCCATTAGTTCTGTAAGGAAAATGTATGTATGTCCCAAAAATCAAGAGCTGGCTTCAAAAGATCGAAAAAGAAAAATTTACAGAAGTTTATTTAAAATTTTAATTGTAATAAAGCTCCTCCAAGTGAGCATACTCCAAACAGGATTAAACCAGAGTTAAACCAGTTAATGATACACTTCAAACAGGGTTAAACCAGAGTTAAACCAGTTAATGATACACTTCAAATAGCATCGATGTCACCCCAGAATGAACCAATTTGCCGATATGCCAAATGTTGTAACAAAGCTCCTCCAAGTGAGCATACTCCAAACAGGGTTAAACCAGAGTTAAACCAGTTAATGATACACTTCAAACAGGGTTAAACCAGGGTTAAACCAGTTAATGATACACTTCAAATAGCATCGATGTCACCCCAGAATGAACCAAATTGCCGATATGCCAAATGTTGTAACAAAGCTCCTCCAAGTGAGCATACTCCAAACAGGGTTAAACCAGAGTTAAACCAGTTAATGATACACTTCAAACAGGGTTAAACCAGAGTTAAACCAGTTAATGATACACTTCAAATAGCATCGATGTCACCCCAGAATGAACCAATTTGCCGATATGCCAAATGTTGTAACAAAGCTCCTCCAAGTGAGCATACTCCAAACAGGGTTAAACCAGAGTTAAACCAGTTAATGATACACTTCAAACAGGGTTAAACCAGAGTTAAACCAGTTAATGATACACTTCAAATAGCATTTATGTCACACTTCAAATAGCATTTATGTCACACCCGAATGAACCAAATTGCCGATATACCAAATGCATTTACAAGGAAATTCACAAAATAATACTCTTTAAACATTGTTAAAAGATTCTGCACACAAGTATTAATATTGGGCTATTCTAGTTGAAATCAATACACCCCATATGGAAGACAAGTCCAATAATCTCTCACACAGGGGGTGTAGATTTTAAATAAAGTCACCCATTCAGGTAACCCCATTTGAAATTCACACTCCCTGTGTGGAAGATTAAAGTCATGCCTTTTATGAGGGGTGTATGGATTTCAACTGGAATAGCCCAATTGCATCCTTCACCCTGAGCTCCTTTTCAGAATTTCAAACAAGTATTTCTGCTGTCTTTCTAAAACCATGACACCTGAATCAATATTTGATGACACATTCTGTTATTAACTCCATGTTATTCATGTTGCTATACAACATGTTGTAATTTGGCATGCGATTTAATTTTACAAGCAGCTTTGTGTCACAAAATTAACTTGCTGCAATATTTAAATTATTGATTGAAAAAGGCCAATGATTGCAAACCAAAAATAACTTGTTTTAAAGTATTTCCTAGCAAATTAAAAGAGGGAGGGCTGTTGTCAGTAAAATTCATTTGAAGGTGTCACCAAGTTTAATTAAATAAGGAACAAATTTAATTGCATTTCCACCCAATTACCCAGCAAACACAAAGATGTTTTGAAAACATTATAAACATGCAGTTTTATTCAAAAGGTTTTAATCATGTTTAAATGTCTGGTTATATAAAGGTCATGAAAACGTTTTCAAAACGTTTCATATGAAAAAACCGCTACAAAACATTTTAAAAGAACATTGTAAAAATGTTATTGTAAAACATTTATTATCAACCATTTTTGGAAATATTTTATCAAGTTATATTAAGATGCTTTCCATCAAGCTTTCAAAAATATCGTTTTTGGAATGTTATTAAAATGTTTTCCTATCCTTTATATAACACGTTTTCTGTTGGGTATGTTGATACCATTAAAAACATCATCCGATTTCTGTTAAAAAAGTGGCCTCATTTTGCTGTTTGTGGGTGAACCTATTTACATGAAATAACAAACATAGGCCCTATGTTGACTTCAGGATGCACACTCCTCCTTAAGGCTGCGATCACATACAGGGTGTATCAAAATGATTGGTACCGGGCTATGTGACATTTTCAAAAATATATAAAAAATATAAAATTGCTAATTAATATAGTTTTTGTACTATAGATAGAAAGGGGCATATGTTAACTTATTGCTCTATTAATCTGAAGTTGATAGGTTGATGCATCACTGCTTGAACCATCTATTGCATACATACTCTTCAATATCTCACCTCAGTAAGCCTATACATAACATAAAATTGCTTTACACATGCAAAGATAGTTCCTGAAGTCCATGCCTTACGACTCTGGCAGTGTGAGGTGAAGCTCTATCTTGAAAGAACTTAACAACTGGGATTGGTCCATTCTGTAACTGCCCATATCAAATTTTGAAGCATTGCAAGTTATAGCATATGCATTGGATACGCTTTGCTCTTAGAAACTGTCTCCTAAATCTTCTCTGCACTTCTCCATATCTTTGTGTGATTCTTAACTATGAATGCACACTGAAGTGTGGAATACTGTGGAGCCATTCCAATAACTTTTACCAGGTCTAAACTAACCTATACTGTCTACAGTATATAGCCATTCTGCCACACCATCTACTTAGTAATCTCAACAAAAAAAATTAATTTACCGCCCTTGATGGTGTTGATACACAAACTTCTTTCACCCCACCTAAATTATTCAAGTCAATAATATGACTCTCAAGCAATAAATATTGATTATTACATTAATATATGTTATGAATGAGGAAATAGTCAGGGAAAATATTAAACATTTCCATGATTTTCAACATATCATCCTCACAAGGTATTTGTAGTAAAATAGAGCTTTGAAAATGGTGCGCTACTGATCCAGCGTTACGATGAAAAGTGTAAAAACACCTACTTTCCTTTAGAATCATGTAACTTCTGAATAGAATGTGCTATCTTTATGATCTAAAATTCTTAGAGAAGATAACACTACTATAATTACAAATATTTAAACAATTAACCCCAAACTGGCACAAAAATAGTAAAAAATTCGGCAAAAATGAGAAGTCTTGGTACCAATCATTTTGATACACCCTGTAGAAGTATACGGTATACGGTATTCACTATACGAAATATGCTCATTCGATCAGGCTGAGTTCTTATAGGAGTATACTATGTGAACTCAGCCTGATCGAATGAGCGTATTTCGTAAAGCAAATAGCGAGTATAGGTCAGTTTACCAATTTTCTTCGTCTAATCAAATGCTTGTAACTTTACTTCTTGAGGTCACATTGCATTCTATGAGGTGTCATAATGTGCAGAATTAGATTTACAAAAATGAATTTACCCACATTATGGTTTAGTTTTAAAATTAGGACGGTATACGCTGCACTAAATCGAACACGCACGAATCCCACTATACTATACTATACTACTATACTATACACAAGTATACGACCTTTTCGAATAGTGCCCTCTTATGTGACCGGTACTATGAAATTACCTTGCTCGACTTAAGCTATACGCGTGCACCTGCAAAACGTGCACCGTGTACCCGAATAGTATACTTCTATGTGATCGTAGCCTTATGTGACCTGGTACTATGAAATTACGATTTCAGCTATACGCGTGCACCTGCAAAACGTGCACCGTATAGCCGAATAGTATACTTCTATGTGATCGCAGCCTAAGGGTTGCGTATAAACTGGAACATTTTTTTTATTACACAAGGTATTCTTCTCAATAATACATGTAAATGCACATTTTTACTAAAAATAACACATTTTCTTATCCTACACATTTGGGTATAAATTTTGAGAATCAATCACTTCGTATGACACTGCATAACATTAGACTTTTATCCAAGCTATCCAATGTATAGGATTCATATTACCCATCTCATAGCCATCGGATTAATCTTCTCAAATACCCTTATAAGGGCATTCACCATAGGTTTGCTTTACATGGATATAACCACAGCAGCTGAAGGAAGTATCCCATTATGCTTTGTGGTACCATAATCGAAATGAATGTGCCATAGAAAATGTACACAAAATCCCTCACTTCATCTTTAAATAACCCGCTTAAATCAGGCAAGCTTAGATTTTAGTTTGCAAAAATATGACCCCTAAAGTACTGTGAAACTATCCATAGCTCTCAATATCTAAGCGGCTCTTGTTTATATTTTGTATACATTTGCTATGGGGCATGCAGATATACTGCAATGCATGATGGGATACTCCTTTCAGCTGCTGTGGGATATAACCAAACTAATAATCACTGAATAGTGAAGCTATTCACCTGGTCACCTTTACTCAAGTCGTCAGTATACCATTTCATTATGAATTTGGCAGACGGACGAATCCAGATTTGGCTTTTGGTAAATTCATTGCAAGCATGCATTATTTACACTCCCTAGGAGATTAAGGTCTTCTGTAGTGGGTATTTGCATTTTCCATAGAACAATATATGCTCCAACTGGATAAACACACAAATAAACACATTATAAAGAACATTAAATTGTTATCAAATTAAATATTCATGTTGAAAATTTAGGGATTCAATCATGTTTCAACGTTGTTCATCACCGATTAACAACGATGCTTCCGTCGTCAGTGTGGTTTACTTCGCGAGGGCTGCTTTCAACAACGAAAAGAAGCTAAAGATCGTATAATTCACGATTATTTTACAAAGAATGTCAGTTAATGATTGCCACTCAGCCTTACAAAAACTTTGATGATTGCTCTGTTGATATCAGCAATAAAACTACAGAATAAAACGGCAATGTTTAGCTGCTACCTGAAAAATACTGAATTCAACTTGTAAGCTTGCATACGTACAAAGGTTCCAGGCATGACGAATTTCACACACTCTCGCGTAATGCGTAGTCTCGCTTACACCCTACAGTAAAAGTGTGGATTCTTCATGGATTTACATTGGTTGGCTCCTGTACAAAGGTATAGGAAGAGTTGTCGAATGAAAATTTAAAGTGTTACCTGAACAATTGAAAGTACAAAAAAATACTTATTTTGGCCCTATCTTAATTGATTTCCTAAAATCTGATTCATTGCACTAAATCACATAGTCTACTGTAGTAGACCAGTTTAATTTATCATTCCCTAAATTAATCTCTCTGACCATGGAAAAGTCATCATTCCTGTTCTGATTCAACAGCTCAGATATCCATGAGAAAACTGGTCTACTGTAGTTCGAATATACAATGAACTATGCACTCTATAGTGGGTATGATGTTACCTCATTAAAAATGCAGTCTTGGCTGTTTATGCACATATCCTGTGGTTTTTACCAATTAAGCCGTTTGAATAGCCGTCCAGCGCGTATTATTTGCACAAGGTCCAATACAATGTATTATTGATTAGTACGTTTGACGTCGCGCACGTATACGCGATGGTTAAGCTGAAATGAAATCTGAATAGAGCTACCCCACGTGGGTTGGGTTCAGTGAACACAGTGGGTTGGGCTAATGCATAAACATGTATGCTTGCCTATCTGTTATTGGTTAAGATTTACCACCCACATTGATTTTTACTTCATTAACATTCATCTCAGATTCGAGATGAAAGAGGTTGAGTCTATGTGTTAAGATATGGTGGGTCACACAGGTCATATCCAACTACACCGCAGTCCTTTTTTCTCTGGGCAGGACAGTCACTGGAGATGTGATGTGTTTAAGTCATAGATTTTAAATGGTTTCATGCATGGAAACGTATGAATTGTTTATCAAAAAAAAAAAAAAAGGAATGCAGCGCAGTCTATAAATCACATAGTTATATCAGTATAATGCAGAAATCAACCCACTTAAAAACTATCAAAGGTGGTGCCAAAAATCCTAAACCATTACCATAAATGATGCAATCATGCCAAAATAAATTATCAGCCAATAGGTTCCTATCTAAGTACTGCCAAATTAATCATTCAATTCAAGTCTTATTGTTTTAATCAACATGGAAACATTTCATGTCAGGGACTACATAAAATTCCATTTTTGTTTCACAAAATGCAATTTCCTACACCAGTTTGCTCTAAAATGGACATTTAGTGAATTAAAGTCAAAATATTTGTTTTCTGTTTAGAACAAACTTGATTATGGATGCAATTACACCTTACTGGCGTAAAACATCCTTAGCGCAGAGCAATACACAATGTATAACATTAACACTAAACATAGTTATCTCACAATTTGTGTTTTTTGTTATTTTCCCAAATTATGCATGATCATACTCTCATAAAAGCAAACCAAATGCCATGGTTTTAAAAAGGTTGTACAAAAGATACAATGGACTATTCCATTTAAAATCCATACACCCCTATGAAAGACATAATCCCTACACAGGGGGTGTAAATGTCAAATGGAGTCACCCATTCAGGTAACCCCATTTGAAATTCACACTACCTGATTAAAGTCATGTCTTCCATAGGGGGTGTATGAATTTCAACTGGAATAGCCCCAATACATGTACACCATCTGCCATAAAATGACTATTCTTAATCTGTGCCTTCTGGCACCCTGCAGCACTTTGACGTAACACAATTTGCACTAACTGAAATACGTGTAGTGGATTACGTTGTGTGGTGGTGCGCATCATTATGTCAACCATATGGGTTTAGGTTAGGTGGGTTTGTGAATGGCAGTGCAATTCATAAGTTGTGACGTATGTACAGGTCTTAAGATGATATGCATAATATAAGAACATGTTATGATGTAGGTGTACAGACTGTGATAATAAATATTATATAATTGCAATTTCCCTTTTAAAACAATAATATATAATATAAGAGATCATGGCAACAAAGTTATATGCAGTGGAATCAGTGATATCTTAATGGCTAACAGAAAAACTTTACTTGGTTTCTTTACTAGTTCGGGCTTAAGCGCTATGATAACTTAATCGTCCAGAAAAGCGACTCGGACCACTTTTTACATTTTCGCTTATCAGGTTTGAATCGCAACAGCAGCATCAATTTCTGCTTGCCGCTGCCACAACTAACATCCATTCTCACCAAAAAAAAAATGAATCTCACAGACTTTTGTTATGTGAACAAGCATGGAGATCAGGTCAAATTATTATCTTTGTCCATACGCATGCAACACATTTTCCTGCAAAAGCAAACAAAGCCTAGCCAGAAATTTAAATAACGCAATCACATACTTGCGCTTTACGTAAAAAGCTGCTGACCACTTATGCTCAAGCCGCCACTCATAAACCATTTAGCATTATTCAGGAATGCAGCTCTATTTACACTACAGGGGGACAGGGGTCCATTTTAATGCATGGTAAACTAGAAATTTCAATTGAATGCAGCTTTCAACAGCTATATATGCCCGGGTATACATGATCCAACCATGATCGTATATCACCTATTTCAAACTACAACGCAAACGTACGACCTTGGATACAATAATTAAAACTAACCAATCACAAGTACATTTGCATGCAGGTTGGATTGGATTCACTGGCGTACATCATGCAGTGTATGCAAAATATCGTCATGCTATGTCAGGCTGTGTTCATTCAATTGAAATTTCTAGTGTAATAAAGTGTCCCAAGACTTTTTTCCAGGATTGCTATAAGAATAGAATTATGAAACTGCATGACTTGTACCAACATCCACCACCATTTAGCCTTAGGGAACAACCCAAAAGTTCGATGAAGCCCTATAAACGAAAGTCCTTTCGTTACAAGGCTAACCACCTCCCCCCTCCCCTCTAACGTAAGTGACAAATATCGAAAAGTCCAACCCGTATATTCATATAGGATACAGGGGCCGTCGCTATATGGTGCATGGGGTTGTGGAGAGGGTGCGACAATGCTAGGATATTGATCATGTTTATGGAAGAAACAAATATTGCATTATATTTTAAAATATTTTTCATTATATTTTTTGGCACGGAAAAAATAGGACTTTTTTTGACATCATTCGCCAAAGGTTAGAAAAAGTGGTCAGAAAACGTTTAAATGTCGGGTTATATAAAGGGTATATAAAGGGTAAAAACCTTTTCATATTAAAGATTTGAAAACATTTTGATAACCTCCTGCAAATATTCTAACATATTGTCTTTAAAAAATATTTTACAATAATTTTTGAAAACATTTTAGAAATAGTTTTGTAGTATGTTTTCATACATAACGCTTTTTTCATGACGGTAAAATGACCTTTACATAGCCAGGGATGAGACTGCTCTGGTTAAATGTCGGGACCTAGGTCACAATTTGAGAAGAAATGATATGCCAAGTTCGAAGTTCCCTAATCGGTCCATGAGTGACCAAACCGTTCCTGGTACTGGTAAGCCGTATACTTCTATTACAGTATATGCAGTCTATATGTTCTTTGTTGACAAGGAGCAGTCTTCAGTGAACAGCTTTCTTTTTCAGAGCCATCAAACCTTTAAATTTTGCAGATCGGCGATGTCTGCTTGTTTTCTCTTGACAAGGGGCAGTCTTCAGTGAACGGCTCTTTTCAGAGCCACCAAACCTTTAAAATCAGCAGATAGGCGAGGTCTGCTTCTTTCTGTAGACAGTGGGCAGTCTTCAGTGAACGGCTCTTTTCAGAGCCACCAAAACCTTTTAAATTAGCAGATAGGCGAGATCTGCCTAATCTCTGTTGACAAGGGGTAGTCTTCAGTGAACGGCTCTTTTCAGAGCCACCAAAACCTTTTAAATTAGCATATAGGCGAGATCTGCCTAATCTCTGTTGACAAGGGGTAGTCTTCAGTGAACGGCTCTTTTCAGAGCCACCAAACCTTTCAAATCAGCAGATAGGCGAGGTCTGCTTCTTTCTGTAGACAGTGGGCAGTCTTCAGTGAACGGCTCTTTTCAGAGCCACCAAAAACCTTTTAAATTAGCAGATAGGCGAGATCTGTTTGTTCTCTGATGACAAGGGACAGTCTTCAGTGAACAGAGCCATCAGTAGGCAAGGGCGGTCTACATGTCTCATTCTTCTGAGGTACTTTGTCCTGAAGAAGTCAGAGCTACTCCTGAAAGCTTGACAGTTCTAAACTTGTCCGATGGCGAACCCGCTAAAAAAACCACTAATTGTTATGAATTCCCGTCGTAAAAGCCTATCCCACAATTTCCCTGATATAACCCGACATTTTAATGTTATTAAAACGTTTCTACCAAAACCAAAACCCCAAAATATAACATGTTAAAACGTTTTAAAAACGTTTTGTGTTTGCTCGGACAGTTGCTTTAAAAATGAACTTATATGACGTTGCGGGTTGCGAGTACTGCACTCCATGTTGATTTGAAATCATTTTGAAGAAACCACTGTAAAATCTAAATATCGTACTTTTTAATAAAATTTGAAAATTATATTTTAAATCCTTAAAAAAAGATAACCTTTGACCGATGTTTTAACTACGTTTTTACAAACGTAATCGGACTTTCTGACCCCCCTCCCCCCTTAACGAAAGGACTTTCGTTTATAGGGCTTCATCGAACTTTTGGGTTGTTCCCTTACTGATTAAGCTAATTGGACTACCCCATTAGCCGACCGCAGTGTCATCACAAAATGAAGTTCTACCTGCAAAGTGTGTGCTGTGTGTGCGTACACCTGTCAAACGCATGCTTTAATTACCACGTACACATTGACATTTGACTTCTAATATTTGGCTGATTGAATGGTGCTTAAGGTTATACACTATTTTAAAGTGTTGTGATTTGGTAGTTCACAACATCTTTCATAATGGTAGTGAGCTTTGGCAAAAATTGCATTGCTCATTTCCTTGCGAGCGTGTAGAAGAATTCAAATATCACAGAAATACTTTTGTAGGTACTGTGGTTCTTGAGTTATATTGTAAAGAGGGCTGAAACAACAACACTTTTGTAAAATGTACATAAATCATTAACAACAATAAATCAAGCAAGTTTTCAAAGTATATGATTTGTAGAATGAACTTTTGCAAAACATCATAGTGTTATTTTTTATTAATATACTGATTTAGTCAATAAAAATCGATTTTTTTTTACTGCTTCGACCAACAATACCGTATCTACCCTTAATGCTTCAACATTAGACCAAGAGCTATCTCAAGAGCCACTGGGCTTGTTTATACTCATTTAATGCATTTTTCTTGCCAATTACAAATATGTGACGTGTCATGTCAAAAGGAGACACTTTTGGGCAGGATCGTAAATGGAGAAATAGCCAAAAATCTACCGGGGTGATTTTTTCACAATTTAGGTTATTGCGAATTTGTGATGTTATTAATGTTTAAAATATTGTCTGATAGTTTCAGACCGGAATATAACTGGCATCTTGTATTTTTTTAGACATTTTTCAGGGTAATTCCTACTCTCAACATTGTCAATAATATTTTTAAAGGCCGATATCTCAATTTCCAATTTTATGATACCATAACTTACGAACTCAATATCTTCGCTTAGGAATGTCTGTTTTCATTTGGGAAAAAGGCGTTGTGGAGCAAAATATTTCTATATTTAAGATATGTAAAACCTCAAAATTGATAACCTGCCCAAAAGTGTCTCCTTTTGACATGACACGTCACATATGGTCATGAAAATGTCTGATTTTTTTTCTGATTTTGATTTGTAAAGAAAATTCTGATTTGTAAAGAAAATTTGGAACTTGTCGTCTGCAGTCAACACCCATGTGGAGAGGGTTAAGACAATCAAATATATGAAATAAATCAGTCGCTATTTTCTTTGCCATACCTAAAATTAATTTCCCGATCAACATATCATATTTTCATTGATCACGCCACACATCATACCCACGTCGTTCATTTCATCGTTCCTCAATGGACCAGCATAAAACCACTCAAAAGACTCCCCATCTTCAACTCACACCACCCTGGAGGCATTTCAAGTTGATAAAAAAAGCTCTTTCAAGGTTCGGTCAATATTGCATGATTGGTGTATGGTTGGTCGGTCATTCACTTGGCCCCAGTTTCAATCATATAAAATCATCACTGAACTCAATTGTGTGTGTCAGACGTATTCAATTAGATGGAGGCAGGGAGTACATGCACTCTAGACTGAGCCAAATAATGATATAGAATTCCATAACCAATTCGCTGCTTAGCACTTAACCCCATGAGAACTACCTGCTGATTGGCCAAAATGAATATTGTGTCCAATTTTGAACCAATCAAGGAGGGTATTAATAAGATCATCTGCAAATGCAAGTTGACCATTTAGTTAAAAGCCTTGTCATGAGAACTACCTGCTGATTGGCCAAAATGAATATTGTGTCCAATTTTGAACCAATCAAGGAGGGTATTAATAAGATCATCTGCAAATACAAGTTGACCATAAATAGTTAAAAGCCTTGTCATGAGAACCCCATGAGAACTACCTGCTGATTGGTCAAAATGAATAGTGTGTCCAATTTTGAACCAATCAAGGAGGGTATTAATAAGATGAACTGCAAATGCAAGTTGACCATAAATAGTTAAAAGCCTTGTCATGAGAACCCCATGAGAACTACCTGCTGATTGGCCAAAATGAATATTGTGTCCAATTTTGAACCAATCAAGGAGGGTATTAATAAGATCATCTGCAAATACAAGTTGACCATAAATAGTTAAAAGCCTTGTCTTGAGAACCCCATGAGAACTACCTGCTGATTGGTCAAAATGAATATTGTGTCCAATTTTGAACCAATCAAGGAGGGTATTAATAAGATCATCTGCAAATACAAGTTGACCATAAATAGTTAAAAGCCTTGTCATGAGAACCCCATGAGAACTACCTGCTGATTGGCCAAAATGAATATTGTGTCCAATTTTGAACCAATCAAGGAGGGTATTAATAAGATCATCTGCAAATACAAGTTGACCATAAATAGTTAAAAGCCTTGTCATGAGAACCCCATGAGAACTACCTGCTGATTGGCCAAAATGAATATTGTGTCCAATTTTGAACCAATCAAGGAGGGTATTAATAAGATCATCTGCAAATACAAGTTGACCATAAATAGTTAAAAGCCTTGTCATGAGAACCCCATGAGAACTACCTGCTGATTGGTCAAAATGAATAGTGTGTCCAATTTTGAACCAATCAAGGAGGGTATTAATAAGATCATCTGCAAATACAAGTTGACCATAAATAGTTAAAAGCCTTGTCATGAGAACCCCATGAGAACTACCTGCTGATTGGCCAAAATGAATATTGTGTCCAATTTTGAACCAATCAAGGAGGGTATTAATAAGATCATCTGCAAATACAAGTTGACCATAAATAGTTAAAAGCCTTGTCATGAGAACCCCATGAGAACTACCTGCTGATTGGCCAAAATGAATATTGTGTCCAATTTTGAACCAATCAAGGAGGGTATTAATAAGATCATCTGCAAATACAAGTTGACCATAAATAGTTAAAAGCCTTGTCATGAGAACCCCATGAGAACTACCTGCTGATTGGTCAAAATGAATAGTGTGTCCAATTTTGAACGGTTCAAGGAGGGTATTAAGGGCTGGGGTATGAAAGTTTGGACAGTATTTATTTTGGGACATTAGAGCACATCAGACATATCGAATTGCATTCTGAATACGAAGAATGTCATTCTGATATCAAATATTTTTGATTTTTGAAATTGCAATTTAATACACATTTTATGGCAAATCATTAAAATTGATATTTTTGATATTTAACAGTACTTGAAGTAAACTTTATAAATCTGATGATTTATACTTAAAGTGTATGTAGGTGGGATAAAAAGCCGACGATCAATTGAAAAATTTGACCTTTCGTATTGAAGATATGGATTTTTTTTCCCAAAACACCAAACAAAAATAAGGTCTTTTTGGGAAAAAATCCATATCTTCAAAATGAAAGGTCAAAATTTTCAATTGACCGTCGGCTTTTCCTCACTGCTACATACACTTTAAGAATATATCATTAGATTTATATAATTTACTTCGAGGACTGCTATATATCAAAAATTTGAAAAATATCAAATTTTTATAATTTGTCATAAAATTTGTATTATATTGTGATTTTCAAAAATGAAAATTATTTGATATCAGAAAGACATGCTTCGTATTCAGAATGCAATTCGATAGTTCTGAGGTGCTCTCATGTCCCACAAAAAATACTGTCGAAAAGCAATAAACGCTCATTTTAGATCCCTTAATAAGATCATCTGCAAATACAAGTTTGACCATGAATAATTGAAAGCCTTGTCCTAATTGGCAATTGAAATGAGCATTTCAAGTTATCAACCAATCAGAAATGCTGTTAGATGACCAGTAGTGTCCAGGGGGTTAAGAATGTAATTTCCACTGAAATCTTGTGTATGTGCACTGTCAGAATCAATTGGAATATAGCATTGATGCATATTGATGCATATTCAGACTAAACTGGTACACATTGCTGATCATTTTGTTAATCATATAGCCTACATGTATAGCTGCAACTCAATTTGCACGATTGTAGTGCATATAAACTGAAATCTCATGAACTACACTTACCTTCAAGACAGAATTGAGAAGGAAGGGCATCCATGAACAGGGCATGAAAAGGAAAAAAAGAAAAGAAAAGAAAAGAAAATGCATTAGTACACATCTGATATATTAAAATAAAGTGGTTGATAGGAGGTTTGGACTGGTTCTCCTTCCATGAGGCTATTCCAGTTGAAATCTGACCCCTAATGGAAGACAGGACCTTAATCTCCAACACAGGGAGTGTGAATTTCAAATGATGTTATCTGAATGAGTGACTCCATTTGAAATATATTTGACCATGTGTGGAAGATTAAAGACTTGTCTTCCATTATTAAGGGGTGTATGAATTTCAAATGGAGTAGCCCAAATATTGCTAGTATTGTCATCATCATCATCTTTATTATCATTGTTGCTGTCATCATTGATGTTCCTGTTTTCATCAATATCATCATCATCATCTTTTCTTCTTCATCTCTTCTGTGTTGTAACAATACATAATAACAACTGCTGCAGAAAAAATTCTAACATTACAAATTTTTACTTAAAACTGAAATCAAATAAAAAGAAAAATTTTATTATCTTTGTAGTCACATTTGACAATAAAAGTAAAACTTTGATATTAAAGCACAATTTTTAAGCAAGTTCTTAATCCAATATTAGCTTAATTGCAAGAGAGCCAAAAAGCCATAGCCAAGTTGACATCTACCCATTGTCACAATCCCTATATACTTGCTACAATTAACTGTGGCATAGCACAGACATCATGTCTACCTCTAGCTTAATGCTATGCGTGCTAGCCATGCGCTTCAATGGAAAAAGTTTAAGTTTTGAAATATTTTCTCAAAATATCAAGAGCTATCTTAAACACCACTGAACGAATACTAGGCTTGTTCGTACTCATTTTAATGCATTTTTCACGCTGATTCCAAATATAGTCATGAAAATTTACATTTCTGACATTTTTAATTTAAAAAAAAATTTAAAATTGTCGTCTGCAGTTGACACCCGCGTTAAGAGAGTTAACTGAGGCTCTATTCATATAGAACTTGACAATGATACATATCTTCATCACAGTTGCCACTCACTGCAGTTATAAGCACAATCTGACTCTGTGATGCTTTACAACTTCCGCAGCATATGTGTTCTATGTGAAATGTACCCATTTTTACATCAATGGGAAAAAGATTTGTTATATGTTGTTAAGGCCAATGGAACTCGATTATTAGTTTCCGATTGGATGTTTGAAAAATAGGACGAGGTCGCTATTTCATTATTCATTATTCGGTCTCTTTTCATTATCCATTATGTCAACAAATCAATGATTTTATGAACAGCTTTCTCCAAATTTTAGTACCAAAGTATATATTGTTGATGAAAGACCATCTCAAAACCAGTATTAATGCTTAGATCATCTTTACAGACATTTTGCAACAGATTGAGAAAAGATTTGAATTTGTTTTCATTTTATGAAAAGAAATTTGCAATTTTTGTAACCACTAGAAACATGATGAGGTAATCCTTAAATTTCCATTATTTACTACATCCTCTACCCCTACAACTAAGAAAACCTGCTGATTATGATCAGCAGTGGATGTCAGACATTTTGAGAGTTTCAATTTTGATTATTTCCATTTCAATTTTCAGATCATTGACTTTTTTATGAAAATAATGAAAGTTTTGGTCAAATTGAAAAAGTGATGCGGGAGGTCAATAGGAAACTAACAATCGAGTTCCATTAGCCTAATGCCAACCCTAACCCCATTTCTAATCCTAATTCTGACACTAACGCTAGCCTAACTCAATCCCCATGACCAGTGTTCGAATTTAGGAAAAATAAATGGTTGTCCCATGGACAACCAGATTACAATTTCTGGTTGTCCGTCGAAGTTTTTGGTTGTCCGTAGGCCTACAAATGTGACTTTGGCTAGATTTATGGTTGTCCGGCGGACAACCGAATCAGTATTTTTGGTTGTCCGGCGACTTTTTTAGTTGTCCCGGGCAACCGGACAACCAAAATTTCGAACGCTGCCCATGACTGATCCTAATCCTCACTAAATCTCATTGCGAAAACTACTGGGCATGCATGCGCATATTTTGGGGGGGCTTTGGGGCGCAAACCCCCAGGGTAAAAGCAGGGGACGGCCAAAACAAAGGGCCGGCAAAACGGAGGGGCGGCGGAAGAAAAAGGGGTGGCAAAAAGAATTAGTAAAGAAAAAAGGGCGGAAAAATTTGAAAAAGTATAAAAAATTGTGAAAAAATTGTACTATACATCAAAATGTACTGCTTAGGGCGCTAGCATCTATAATCCCTTTTTTTTTTCTTTTACTCTTCACTTTTTAAAACCACCGAAAAAAATAAATTGCGTCAACCTTTTCGGGCTGTTGAGGAAGGGGTGGCAAAATTGAATTTTCTTCAGCCCCCCCCCCCCCCGGTAAGAGTGGCCACGGTACGCCACTGGCATGCATGCAGTCCACAAGATGCGATGATGCAATCCACCTATACCCAGGGAATTGCTACACAGGCCAGCAAAACCTCTGTGGATACAGGCCAGTGATCTTCTGTGTGGCATGCGAGAGATCCAAGGTTTGAATCCGGGGGTACCAAGTGACTTCTTTATTCGTCTTCTCTCCATTTTTCATTTCTTCTTTTCCTTCTGATAGCAAAAAATCATGGGTTGGATTAGGGTTAATGTGCTACAAAGTGTCACTGTGGCCCAAGATCTCCATAAACCATGATTATTCAGGGATGGGGCTACATATTACATGCAATATCTAAATCAGGCTATCATCTACTATTATATAGGCCTATATAATATATCCTCTAAAATCACATACAATCCACTGTTAACTGAGAACCTGAGGAATAACGGACCATCGCATTACTCAAGAAGTCATCTGACCTGGCGACGAAACCATCTAACCGAGAGTAGAACTCTGGATTTGTCTACATTATGATTGAACTTAATTAGACAGAGAACAGAACCGATACGCTAACCTGCTCTCCCGCTAATGAACACAATGAAGAAAGAGTCAAGCATGATACCAATTTACAGTATAGTTGCAACTAATTTGTGGCCATCGCAGAACATACCTTTCACATAGCCCAACATGTACCGTACTAAACTTATACTTTCCCCCCATATTTGATACTATTTTTGGGCTAGAAAATGAATGGCAACATTGACGATAATTTTATTGAATGCATTATATGATGTGTACTTATGGCTATTTTGTCAATGTTATAGGCTATGATACTCTCAATAGTGGTCCAGATTTTATGGATGAGATAAACAGTGTTATCAGGTGGTGTCGCCGTGCATTCTCTAAATTCAGTCAATTTTCATCGTCAGCCGTGTAATTGAATGGGATTACTTTGGCCTATGTTAATAAATAATATAAATACAAGCTAAAACACTTGGGGTTCGATAATGAACCCCACAAAACTAATCAAGTATATAAAAAATGCCATACAGTCGAGCGGTTTTGCCGGTCTCTCCGACCATCATGCCACCCGCGACTGACCCGCCGCCTGAGTGTGATAGGTAACTTTGTTAGCTTTGTCTAGATTGGGATATTACAATTTAAATCCATACACCCCCTATGGAAGACATGATCTTAATTTTCCATACAGGGAGAGGGAGTATGAATTTTAAATGGGGTTACCTAAATTGGCAACTCCATTTGAAATCTACACATTTTAAAGTTGCACTTTATGGAGTTTAATCTGTATGAACATACATATTCAAATGAGCAAAAACATGCTCAGTATTGGTTCTCATGCTCTTCAGGTACACTGTATTACTTTTAAAGCCATTTCAAAACCATAAACATGTTCCTCGCACTTCTCTTCCTCTTTTCCATTGAATGGCTATTCCAACTGAAATCCACACCCCCTATGGAAGACATGCCCTTAATATTCCACACAAGGAATGTGAATTTCAAATGGGGTGACTCCATTTGAAATCTACACTCCCTGTGTGAGAGCTTTATACCATGTCTTCCAAAGGGGGTGTATGTTTTTCAAATGGACTAGCCCATGATGTATACAGTGTGCGGGCATACAAAGTAAGAAGATGGATGTTTGTATGATAAATGAGAGCACTTAGTAGAGAGTCAACCACCTGACGTCCTAAAGATGTGAATCAACATGAGTACACTAAAACCGTTCCCACACTTATAGCTTGATTACTACCATGGAAAGCTTGCTAGGGTGAGAAGATGTGAGACATGCTTTCAAAGGTGGAAGCTCTATAGTCCGACGGTTCTTTATTCCGACGGTTCTTTAGTCCGAAGGTTCTTTAATCCGACGGTTCTTTATTACGAAGGTTCTTTATTCCGATGGTTCTTTATTTCGAAGGTTCTATAGTCCGAATTTTGAAAACGGTTCTTTAGTCCGAATATGAAAGTAGGCTCTATAGTCCGAATTTTAAAAAGGGTTCTATAGTCCGAATATGGAACTAGGCTCTATAGTCCGAATTTAAAAAAAGGTTCTATAGTCCGAAATTGCAAAAGGGTTCTATAGCCCGAAACGGATACCGTGTTCTTTAGTCCGAATTGGTAAACAGGTTCTATAGTCCGAATTTTATTTTCATCATTTGTTTCAGTGTCAAATCATCATTCATTTATTCATTCTTGATTTCTTTCGATATTTTTTTCATTAGCTCTTTCTTAAAATCCCTTTCTCATTTTTGTTTGTTCTATATTCCTATATTCAAATTTCTTTCGTTCTATCTTTATTATATTCTTTCTTTCTTGTTCTTTCTGTAATGTTCATTATTTTGTTCATTATCTTTGTATTCATTGTTCTTTCATTTGGACTTCCTTTTAGTCTTTATTCAGTTGTTTCATTTGTTCTTTCATTTATTTTCTTTCATTGTGTCTTTCCTTCTTTTGTTCTGTTTTTTTTTGTTTGTGTGTGTTTTTTGTTTTTTTTGTACTTCTTCAGGTTTCTTTATATTTTCGTTCCATTCATTATTTTTCTTTTCGTTTCTGATGGTGTAAAAATATGTCAACATTTTTGGAGCAAATATCGTATTTTTTAGGATCTTTGTTTACAGTAAGTTGGGGATATCAGGCGTGAACGCAGGATTTGTTTTTGATGACGGGGGTGGGGGGCAAAAGTAGCGTCATCCTGTTAAACTCTGCTATTATCTAGCTAGAGGGCGCAGTAAATGTTAATGTTATAAAAAAATTCGGACTATAGAGCCTTTTTACTGATTCGGACTAAAGAACACGGTATCCGTTTCGGACTTTGTTTGTTTGTTTTATTTCTTCTTTTGCCTGGGTTACTCATTCAGTGGATGTTTTAAGGTATCCTCTGTTCTTCCATGAGGCCCAGGGCCCTATAGAACCCTTTTGCAATTTCGGACTATAGAACCCTTTTTTAAATTCGGACTATAGAGCCTATTTTCATATTCGGACTAGAGAACCGTTTTTAAAATTCGGATTAAAGAACCTCTTTTAGTATTCGGATTAGGGAACCTTTTTTAAAATTTGGACTGTAGAACCTTCGAGATAAAGAACCGTCGGAATAAAGAACCTCTTTTAATTTTTTTTCGGACTAGAGAACCTCTTTTAAAATTCGGACTAGCGAATGCTATGAACACATGTTCGGACTAGCGAACCTTCGGACTAAAGAACCTTCGGATTATAGAAGCGTCGGATTATAGAGCAGTCCCCCCTATGCGAAAAAGGCATGGTTGAACTATGGTTAACCATGGTCAACCATGGTTCAACCATGGGTTTTGACCATGGTCAAACCATGGTCAACCATGCTTTGAAAAATGGCACCACGGCCAGAGACCATGGTCAACCATGGTTAACCTTTTGACCATGGTCTATCTAAAGTGACCATGGTCAACCATGGTTAAAACTTAGCATGTTTGACCATGGTTGAACCATTGTCAACCATAGTTCAACAACCAGGGTTTTGACCATGGTCAACCATGTTTTTGACCATGGTCAACCATGTTTTTGAACATGGTCAACCATGTTTTTGACCATGGTCAACCATGTTTTGACCATGGTCAACCATGTTTTTGACCATGGTCAACCATGTTTTTGACCATGGTCAACCATGTTTTTGACCATGGTCAACCATGGTCAACCATGTTTTTGAAAAATGGCACCACGGCCAGAGACCATGGTCAACCATGGTCTATCTAAAGTGACCATGGTCAACCATGGTCAAAAATTTGCATGTTTGACCATGGTTAAGAAACAATAGCAATCAAGGAAGAAAGGGAAATTATGGGGTAAATATTTAACAGAATAAACTGCATAATCATATTATTTAGATTTATTCTGTTAAAAATCTTATTTTAACTTATCAAATTACTAGTTTTTATATTCTATGGTGTCAAATATTTATTCACAACGTTGTAAATACGCATTAAATACGATTAATAACAACAGAGGGTGCTTTTTCTCATTCACTACCCAGAGTCAACCATGGTCAGGTGAGGTGATGACCATGGCTGACAATGCTCAGCCATGCTAAAGCATGGTCGACCATGGTATACTTAAAAGTGACCATGGTCAACCATGGTCAGGTGAGGTGATGACCATGGCTGACCATGCTCAGCCATGCTAAAGCATGGTTGACCATGATATACTTGAAGTAACCATGGTCAACCATGGTCAGGTGAGGTGATGACCATGGCTGACCATGCTCACACATGCTAAAGCATGGTTGACCATGGTATACTTGAAGTGACCATGGTCAGGTGAGGTGATGACCATGGCTGACCATGCTCACCCATGCTAAAGCATGATTGACCATGGTATACTTGAAGTGACCATGGTCAACCATGGTCAAGTGAGGTGATGAACATGGCTGACCATGCTCACCCATGATAAAGCATGGTTGACCATGGTATACTTAAAAGTGACCATGGTCAACCATGGTCAAGTGAGGTGAAGACCATGGCTGACCATGCTCGGCCATGCTAAAGCATGGTCGACCATGGTATACCATGGTGACCATGGCAACCATGGTTGACCATGGTCAAGCCACCATGGCTGATCATCGCTGACCATAGTTAACCATGGTCAACCATGTTTTGACCATGGTTGACCATGGTTGACCATGCTAGCATGGTTGACATTTCGCCTAGGCCCTTTCAAACAGTTATCAACAATGGATTATTCCAAGTTTTCTGTTACTGCATCACTTTTTCATTTTGGCCAAACTTTTATTATTTACATTATTATTCCTTCATTTATTATTGTACTCCTGTTATCATCAAAATATTTTAAACAATTTATTTGTGAGACAACAATTTTTTTTTTTTTGATTGAAGTAAAACATTTTTAAACAATATTTTGTACGCACAAAAAAAACAATTTTCCCCAAGTTCAAAGTGTCCCAAAACTGCAAAAGCTGTCCCACTATGCATTGCAAATTCCATGCTGATTTGGCTTTTAGAACTAGCTCCATTTGTGGACCACAACACTCCTTTAAGGTTAGCAACTACACCAGGCACAAAAAGAAACTCGTCAGTTATATTCATCCTTGCTGTTCAATAACTTGATAATTTTGGATTATTCTGAAATATACATCTTGTTAATTGGACTTTTCTTTCTCATTTTGACACCCTGTTCGTGAACATTGAGCAAGAATTGACCAAGATATGCGCCTCCAAACTCTCAAACCCCAAAATGAAAAGTTGCAATTTTAACGATTCAATTGTGCCTGTTACACTGTGTGCTTCATTGATTGGCCCGTGGTGCTTGTGTGCAATACAACGATGCGTTCCCATTGAAAATCGTTGAAAATGCAACTTTTGATTTTGGGGTTTGAGGCTTTGGAGGCGCATGTCTTGGTCAATTCTTGTTCGTTTTTCACGAACAGGGTGTCAAATGAGAAAGTAAAGTCTAATTAACAAAATGTATATTTCAGAATAATCAAAAATTATCAAGTTATTGAACAGCAAGGATGAATATAACTGACGAGTTTCTTTTTGTGCCTGGTGTATTTCAAACTGCTGCGATTTGGTAGTTCACAACGTCTTGCGAATGGTAGTGAGCTTTGGCAAAAACTGCATAGTGCCGAGTGTGCAGAAGAATTCAAATATCACATATATACTTTTATAGGACCTGTGGTTCTTGAGTTATGTTGTAAGGAAGGCTGAAACAACAACACTTTTGTAAAACGTACACAACTCATATGTATTTTTATTGGTCAAGCATGAGCGGGTTATTTGAATATGAATGCATATTAGTGAGGGCTGAGATGCTGGTGAACAAGCGTGTTCACTGACCGAATTCGCAGCAAGCAGAGTAGACCGTTCGTTTACTTTTCGAATGAAAATTTTCTTGCAAATTATTTTGAATTTATAGATTATACCGTGCTCTAAGAATCTCGTTACAGATAATATGAATTGGATAAGAGGATCCCCCGTGTCGGAAGATGTTATAGGAGTGCAGAGACTCAGGAGAGGAAACAAATTTCGAAACCCAAGGCATCATGGTCAAGATATGCCGATACACGTGATACAAGAAGAAGTGTAGACCTACATGGAACAAGTTTGGTGGTAAGACTGGGAGTTGAAGATATGCTGGAGATCGGCAAGTCCCTGTATCCTTTTACTGAGCTGACTACAATCAGCAGGGACTCTTGCACCGAAGTTTGGATTTCCACTATACGTATTGTCATTATGCTTAATGTTTTTATTTCAGAGCGGGGTGCTGGGTCGCAAATAAGAGCAAAGGCGGCAATGAAAATAATTTATTAGCGTTTGAGGAACGAATTAGAAAATAATAAGTTTTCTAAATATGTGATTTGTAGAATGAACTTTTGCAAAACTTCAAAGTGTTATTGGTCAATAATATATTGATTTAGATAAAGAAAATTGATTTTTTGGTTGCTTCATCCAACAATACCTCGTCTTCCTTTAAAACTTTCTAATATAATGTGGTACACATTTCTTTAAACACTAGAGATGTGGCATACTTTACACTGCCTTTCAATTCTGCTCCTTATTAAATTGTTCTCACTCTTTCAATTTTAAAATAATCAGCCTTTTCCTCAAGCGGCAGATAAGCAAATTTGTTTTATCTCAATGTGGTCTCAATGCAGACACACTAAATGCAATTGATTCAAATGGGTTCATATGGATACTGTGTGTATCTAAGGCTGGTTTATACCTCAGTCACTACCAATGAAAAACTGCTTATTGGCCAATGATGAATGATGTGGCTTGCGCTTTAAAATGCAACTGCTCATTCATAAGAACTCATAAGCCAATCACACTGCTTATAAGAAGTATCCTTAAATCTGATTGGTCATTAATCAATCACTCATTGCTATAGCCAATTAAAACTATGAATCATGATTCATGATGAATTCATACACTCTTTGATAGCGAGAACCAATTAGAGCAATTGTTAGAAAAATACGAAACATGCATTGATTGTGTATATTGTGCACTCCGCGTTCGTGTCACGTAGGATTGATTCATTTTTCCGGCGGGTTGATGCATTTACATTTCTTTCTATTGTCCAACATATTTAGTGATAATTTGTTATAAAAACAGAAAAATCACACATTTTTCTTTCTTCTCGTGTATGCAATAGGTTAATAAATGCTTATTACATGTTGCTCAAGGAATTAGACAAATAATGCACTTGTGCTGATGTTGATGCATCTAATGCACTCTCCCCTTTGGGGCTCGTGCATTAGACGCATCAACATCAGCGTGCATTATTTTGTCTTATTTCTCTCCCAACAATACACGTTCATTTACCTATAAAAATATTGCACACAAGAACAAGTCTCATTATTTGTCTTGAATTTCATCCTCTTAAGACACTTTGAGGTTAGTGCACAAAGGCTTCATCAGTAATAGCTACCAGGGGTCCATTTCACTTAACTTTTAACCCTTCGTAACTCAAGTAACATTTTGTAAAGTTACAAATAAACAAAACTAGTAACTTTACGAAGGGTTTCTGTAGTAAATCCCTAATACTTACGAAGGGTACCGTTCGTAAGTAAGTTTAGTGAAATGGAACTTACAGTTTGTCTTAAGTTACAAACGATTTTGAGACTTACGAAATTTTGTAAAGTTGAGTGAAATGATCCCCTGGTGTCATATTTGTAATTGTTTACAATATAGAATGCAGAGATTATCATATGTCTATATGGCAGCTATTACAAAAAGGCAATAAGCTATTTGCATGTGTCATATGTTTGCAATATAGAATGTATTAATTGTGAAATATCTACAGAACAGCTATTGCAGATATGGTTTTCCTAAGATACTCATCATAGCTCTTCACACATCGGACACTTTACACAGCTGATGTAATCTCCATACAATACAGTTTGGTTTTCATTACACTTGCCTCTTGGAGCTAACCTCACTTATGTGCTTAGACCCTGGGTATCAGTGAAGAGTTTCTAGGTTAGAGTAAACAAGAGTGTCCCAGTGTATATTTGCATCCTATTCAATTCAAGAATGGTACATTTACACCACAGCTGATGCCATATCACACATAGCATATGTGATATGTTCCCACAAAACCAGGCATAAGTCACTAATTTTGAAAATTGAGTTTTTGATGTCATCACTTAGTATAGATCTTCAGCTTTCATTTGATACCCAAATTAGGTTTCTGGGACATTTTGTCCTCATTCTACGGGAAAGCCGTATCTCGAAATGGCTGAGTGTGACTTATGGCGGGTTTTGTCAGAGAGGGTCATATATAAAAGTAGTGTTACTGTTAGAAACATAAGGAACTTCATATAAAAATGAAACAAAGAGTTCAATAAACTATGCAATAGAGAAACCTGTTTCACATATTTTGATACTTTTCTAAATCAGATGACTTGGTTGTGGTAAGATGGTCAACTACTATGTGTACTAAGTGACAAAAGGCAGTCTTCAAAATGACAAATGAAGCTGTTTACTACCTATCAGTGTTTTGAGCGAATTGGGCTGTTCCAGTTGAAATCCATACCCCCTGGAAGTCAGATTTGATTTGATTTGATTTGATTTATCTGATTTATTATCACAGGGAACATACAAAGATAAACATACCCCTGGGCCTCAAGGAAGAACAGATGATTAATTGTGTTTTCAACTGATTGAGTGTCCCAGGTTAAAGAAGAAATAAAACAAAACAAATAAAACAAAAACATACACAAAATACAAAAGAAAAAAATTGGGACAACTCAAAAATACTACCTTTTTTCATTCAGTCTGAATTTATTGGGGCAAGTAAACATAAACATGGTCTATTCCAGTTGAAACCCACACACCCCCAATGGAAGAAATGGCCTTAATCTCCCACACAGGGAGTGCAAATTTCAAATGGGTGTAACCTGAATGGGTGTTGCCATTTGCCATCTACGCCCCCTGCGTAGGATAGTAAGGTCATGTTTTCCATAGGGGGTGTATGGAGTTCAACTGGAAAAGCCCATGACTGCTTCATTCAAAACTGTTAGCCACTACCTTTAGCATGACCATTGCTTCCATGAGAGAGTAGCATCTGTGAGTGATACATGCACGATCGACTGTACACCGCCTTTGACAGAATTTTGATTGTGTGTATCACATGCGGACGCTACTGTCTCATTGAAGCCATATGGACTATAGACAAATCCAACGAGCCAAGTGATGGTCAGTATCTAGTCGGCCATTACTGTGTCCCGTCTGCACCAATCTGGTGTTGTCACTGCCCAATTGGGTGGATTAAATCCGCTTAAAGATCGATGTTGAATTGTATTGTGTTGTAAACTTTCATCATTCTTTTGTCTATGTGTAACACGGGAATGCAGTTTAATGTCCCCTCCAAGGCCACATCATTTCACCTTTTAGGTGGGATAGACCTAAGGGGGTACCCAGCTATGGCTGCCATTGAAGTGTCGGAATGCGTGAAATTGGATTTGCCTATAGTCAGTTATCTTCCCCATTGGTCTGGTCCTTTCCTATGCATGTGTGCAATGCATACGGTGTATGATTGTGTTTTAAGAATCCCTTTAATGTGCTGGTTGTTGGCCATTTGCTTATCTCAAGAACCACTGAACCAATACTGGGCTTGTTTGTATTCATTTTAATGAATTTGTCATATTGATTCCAAATATGGTCATGCAAATGTACAATTCTGAAATTTTTGAATTTTTAAAGAAAATTTGGAACTTGTCGTCTGCAGTCGACACCCATGTGGAGAGGGTTAATTCAGTGGCCTCTAACACTATGAACCACAATAGCCTAATCCCAATGGCATAGTTCAATAGCCTCAATTAAACAATCATAGTGCAAAATTTGACCTCATGTTGTAGAGTATGAGTTTTTGTACTCAAAGTTTTCAAAGGTCATTCAATGAATGTGCAAATGTATTAGGGTTAAAGAACTGTGCCGTGATAGATGAGCATGTTGTGGATCCTAGTGTGAGCCACCATTGGGTCTTGCCTGGCTTCACTGCGTCATAAATAAAGAAACAAAAATAATGTTATGTGCTATGTAATATTATTCAGAGGATATGAAAATTATGCAATACTATTTTGTGCAAGGAAATGGAATTGAAAACCACATACATAAATTTGAAAGAGAAATCACAAATTTACATGCGTGTAGAAAAAGGTAAACAAGCGCAAACAATAAACAATATAGCGCACCGAATCTGGGCATCCCGTATGGCACGCGTCCCGGCGGTGAAGATGGGAAATTTGAGATGAAGTCTTGTAAATCGGATAGCCTGTCAACATTTGATTTTCAACCTAGCTTTTAATCTGCTGCAATTTTGTATTTATTCAGCTCAGCTTGAGCACAGTTTAAGATGATAGTTTAGTGCTGGCAGGTGTATTGGACTATTCCAGCTAAAATGCATACACCCTCTGTGGAAGACATGATCTTAATCTTTCACACAGGGAGTGTGAATTTCAAAAGGAGTCATTCATTCAGTGTCGTCTGCTCCAAAATGTGGCTATTCCAGCGGAAATCTATACACCCTCTATTTAAGACTCCAGCAAACACAAAACGTTATTAAAACATTTTAAATAGGTTATATTTTGGGTTTTGGTTTTGGTAAAAACGTTTTAATGACATTAAATGTATATATAAAGGTCATAAAAACGTTTAACACATGGTGTATGCAAACACACTACAAAAATATTTTTTAAATGTTTTCAAAATGTTATTGTGAAATATTTTTTGCAAACACTTTTTTCCAAATATTTTGTCAACACTTAAAAAACATTATATTAGAATATTTGCAGGAAGTTATCAAAAACGTTTTTGAATGTTATGAAAACGTTTTATACCCTTTATATACCCTTTATATAACCCGACATTTAAACCTTTTCTGGCAACCTTTTCTAAACTTTAGCGAATGATGTCAAAAATGTGTTGTGTTTGCTGGGACATGACCTTAATCTCTCACACAGGGTGCATGTATTTGAAATTAAGTTACCTGAATGGGCAACCCCATTTAAAATCTGTACCCCCTATGTGACAGATTAAGATCATGTCTTCAATAGGGGGTGTATGGATGTTAACGCGAATATCCCATTCTTGTTGTGTTTATAGCCTAGCATTGATAAGGCATAGCCCTGGGTGTCGCTCCTAGGAGCACTGAATCATTGGAGGAAACACACTAGGATCCACAACATGCTCATCTATCTGGGCACGGTTCTTTAACCCCAAACAATTTGCACATTCATTGAATGACCTTTGAAAATTTGAGTACAAAAACTCACACTCTGCAACTTGAGGTCAAATTTTGCATTATGATTGTTTAATTGAGGTTATTGGACTATGCCATTGGATTGAGGCCATTGTGGTCCATAGTGACATGTCTTTGCCATAATATTTACCCTATTTTGGGTGTATTGTTGTAAAGAAAAATCAATTATGTAGTAAAAATAGGTCATATAACAACAAATGATCTTTGACATAGCTAAAAGGAAGAGAAATATTTAAACAGTGCAAAGACCTGTTTTCCCTCCTGTCAGTTTTACATTAACACAAATATTTGTGCATCGTATCTTCTGTCATTGCTCACAATCCCTCAGTAGGCAACTGTGTATAGGGTGGGTGTCAATAGGTGTTTGCTAGCAAATGAGGACACACACAAAATTTCACATTCAAACCGTGGATATCTCTGCAACAGGGGACCATCCTCAGTTCAACAGATCTGCAAAGGTCCACAATTTGTCGGGTTCATCACAAAGTGACATATCATGATTTTTGGTTGTTTTGTGATTTTTGGTATATGGGTAAATGTTGTTCTTTTCCATTACGCCAAGTCCCAAAGCTGAAAAATTGAGTAATTAATTATAAAACTAATTATTATTAAATTGGCATATTGTCAGAAAATGGTAAAAAAAGTAGGAGTGGCGTATCGTATCACATAGCTAGGAATAGGTACATTACATAGTGGCATATCGTGGTAAGATACTTCATCAATACCAACAACAGCAGTAGATACCTACTCCATCAAGATTAATATCAACAGTAGATAGCTACTTCATCAATATCAGCAGTAGCTACCTACTTCATCAATGTCATTATCAGCAGTAGATAATTACTCCATCAATATCAGCATCAGCAATAGATAGCTACTTCATCAATACCAATATCAGCAAAAGATAGCTACTTCACCAATATCAGCATTAGATAGCTACTTCATCAATACCAATATCAGCATTAGATAGCTACTTCATCAATACCAACATCAGTAGTAGATAGCTACTTCATCAATACCAATATCAGCAGTAGATAGCTACTTCATCAATACCAACATCAGCAGAAGATAGTAACGTCATCAATACCAACATCAGCAGTAGATAGCTACTTCATCAATACCAACATCGGCAGTAGATAGCTACTTCATCAATACCAATCAATATCAGCAGTAGATAATTACTTCATCAATACCAACATTGGCAGTAGATAGCTACTTCATCAATACCAACATCAGCAGTAGATAGCTACTTCATCAATACCAATTTCAGCAGTAGATAGCTACTTCATCAATGCCAATATCAGTAGTAGATATCTACTTCATCAATATCAATATCAGCAGTAGATAGCTACTTCATCAATATCAATATCAGCAGTCGATAGCTACTTCATCAATATCAATATCAGCAGTAGATAGCTACTTCATCAATACCAACATCAGCAGTAGATAGCTACTTCATCAATACCAACATCAGCAGTATAGCTACTTCATCAATACCAATATCAGCAGTAGATAGCTACTTCATCAATGCCAATATCAGTAGTAGATATCTACTTCATCAATATCAATATCAGCATTAGATAGCTACTTCATGAATACCAATATCAGCAGTAGATAGCTACTTCATCAATACCAACATCAGCAGTAGATAGCTACTTCATCAATACCAACATCAGCAGTAGATAGCTACTTTACCAATACCAATATCAGCAGTAGATAGCTACTTCATCAATGCCAATATCAGTAGTAGACTATGCCATAGTCGATTTTTGATAAATAAAAATCGTTATTAATCATGATGAACGCATTCAGTTGAACTCGAAATTATACTGATATTTATTACATCAAAATACTAGTATAAAATGGTTATGAAAAAGTTTATATAATTATATTTGTGACAGTAAAAGTAAAGTATCGTGAGGCTTATATTATATTGAATGCATAACTATAATTAGAGAATAAATGATAGGATTTTGTCTTTTGCCTATCCAATATCGTGTCATAATGGATGGGCTGGCCAATATTTTGAGTAGTGGATGCCGGCGCAGCCGGTATCCACTACGATAAAAATATTGGCCAGCCCATCCATTATGACACGATATTGGATAGGCAAAAGACAAAATCCTATCATTTATTCTCATTCTTATTCAGTTTTAATGTAATTTTGCAAGAAAAACTGCCTTTTTCAGAAAAAATAAAGTTACTTTTGTGAGGACATCCCGTTGTTTTAAATGAGCGAAACCATCACAAACATCTAAGTCGCCGAATCGCGTTCTTAGTTCTCGCACGTGTATTACGCGAACGCATTATCGCGCGATCATTGAGGAGCAACAAGCGTGCCGCCATGATCAATATCAGCATTAGATAGCTACTTCATGAATACCAATATCAGCAGTAGATAGCTACTTCATCAATACCAACATCAGCAGTAGATAGCTACTTCATCAATACCAACATCAGCAGTAGATAGCTACTTTACCAATACCAATATCAGCAGTAGATAGCTACTTCATCAATGCCAATATCAGTAGTAGACTATGCCATAGTCGATTTTTGATAAATAAAAATACGTTATTAATCATGATGAGCGCATTCAGTTGAACTCGAAATTATACTGATATTTATTACATCAAAATACTAGTATAAAATGGTTATGAAAAAGTTTATATAATTATATTTGTGACAGTAAAAGTAAAGTATCGTGAGGCTTATATTATATTGAATGCATAACTATAATTAGAGAATAAATGATAGGATTTTGTCTTTTGCCTATCAATATCGTGTCATAATGGATGGGCTGGCCAATATTTTGAGTAGTGGCCAATATTTTGAGTAGTGGATGCCGGCGCAGCCGGTATCCACTACGATAAAAATATTGGCCAGCCCATCCATTATGACACGATATTGGATAGGCAAAAGACAAAATCCTATCATTTATTCTCATTCTTATTCAGTTTTAATGTAATTTGTGCAAGAAAAACTGCCTTTTTTCAGAAAAAAAATAAAGTTACTTTTGTGAGGACATCCCGTTGTTTTAAATGAGCGAGACCATCACAAACATCTAAGTCGCCGAATCGCGTTCTTAGTTCTCGCACGTGTATTACGCGAACGCATTATCGCGCGATCATTGAGGAGCAACAAGCGTGCCGCCGTTGCGTGGTGGCGCGCGCCCTGACTAATATCACTATTAACTATTGTGAGATATTATACACCAGAAAACCAATCAAATTATGTGAATTCTTTACAAGACGCACCCATTGAATAAGAATGGCACTTCAATACTGAACAATTCTAATTTTAGAATCTGCCAGTTTATTACGAGTTAAAAATCGACTATGGACTTTCACTTTTAAGCAGAACTTTACCCAGGGACTTCGTTCTCTAAAACACACTATCAATCATACTTGTTTATCAATCAAATCTAACCACAAGACTAAGCATGGTGGTACAATACGTGCTAGATGCGTACGTTCATCCACCAACTTTCGCGCAAGCACAAAAGCGCTGCATTCCAAAGATAGATGTGTACCATGTATAGTTAATGGTAATGGTACGTGTCGGGAGGATTTAAACAATAACAAGATCTGGGCGACCAATCACAAGCCAGATTCATTTAAAGATGCATTACATTATGACCAATTTTAGTTAGGCCAGAAATTGGCCTAACTCTCCATAGAGTCCCATGTTAAAAATGTTAACCGCAATCCAAAGTCAGTAGTCCACTTGGGAAGCTAACATACAGAGGGAGTACGGTGACTAAAAAGATGATCAGTTGTAAAAATCTATCAATTGTGCACAAATTAAATAAATCAGAGTTTTAAGCTTAAATGCAATATCGAGAGTATGCAAAATCATGACAATGGGCAAGTGGACTACGGAGTAGTCTAATATCAGTAGTAGATTTCTACTTCATCAATACCAATATCAGCAGTAGATAGCTACTTCATCAATACCAACATGAACAGTAGATAGCTACTTCATCAATACCAATATCAGCATTAGATAGCTACTTCATCAATATCAATTATCATCATTAGATATTATCTACTTCATCAATATCAATATCAGCAGTAGATAGCTACTTCATCAATACCAATATCAGCAGTAGATAGCTACTTTATCAATACCAATATTAGCAGTGTAGATAGCTACTTCATCAATACCAATATCAGCAGTAGATAGCTACTTTATCAAAACCAACATCAGTAGTAGACAGCTACTTCATCCATACCAATATCAACAGTAGATAGCTACTTCATCAATACCAACATCAGCAGTAGATAGCTACTTCATCAATACCAATATCAACAGTAGATAGCTACTTCATCAATACCAACATCAGCAGTAGATAGCTACTTCATCAATACCAACATCAGCAGTAGATAGCTACTTCATCAATACCAACATCAGCAGTAGATAGCTACTTCATCAATACCAACATCAGCAGTAGATAGCTACTTCATCAATACCAACATCAGCGGTAGATAACTACTTCATCAATACCAACATCAGCAGTAGATAGCTACTTCATCAATACCAACATCAGCGGTAGATAACTACTTCATCAATACCAACATCAGTGGTAGATAACTACTTCATCAATGTCAATATCAGCAACAGATACCAGTATCAGCAGTAGATAGCTGTCTACATCATAGAGTGTGAATTTCAAATGGGGGTACATGAATAGGTGGTGCCATTGGAAATCTACATCCCTGTGCAGGAGACTAATGTAATATCTTGGGGTGTATGGATTTCATCTGGAATAATATCTCCTACGATATTACATATTTCAACAAAATAATGTTAAAATGCTTACATGTACATTATAATAAACCACCCTTAAAAATACACAATGGTTGCTTAAGAGAGTATCCCCTTAACCCTAACCCGCCTGAATACTACAAAATACTACTTGATATATGCACTGTTGGTGCATGCATCCCACGTGGTGTGATGACGCAATCGCCCTAAGTGATATATAGGCACGGTTTCGCTGGCCAGCGAAGCCCAAGACCCAATGGCAAAGTGTCGCCGACCGAGTGCTTGGCATGCGAGGGTCTCGGGTTCGAATCCCACCCAGAGCAAACAACTTCTTTCCTTCTTTTCTCTCTTTATTCTTTCCTTCTTTCCCTTCCGTCGCGAAAAGCCCTTAGGGGGGTTAGGGTTAGAGTTACCACTATCGAAACTCAGTATAGGCTTCCTTAACCCTAACCCGCCTGAATACTACAAAATACTACTTGATATATGCGCTGTTCGTGCATGCATCCCACTTGGTGTGATGACGCAATCGCCCTAAGTGATATATAGGCACGGTTTAGCTGGCCAGCGAAGCCCAAGACCCGTGGCAAAGTGTCGCCGACCGAAAGTGCTTGGCATGCGAGGGTCTCGGGTTCGAATCCCACCCAGAGCAAACAACTTCTTTCCTTCTTTTCTCTCTTTATTCTTTCCTTCTTTCCCTTCCCGTGCCGAAAAGCCCTTAGGGGTTAGGGTTAAGAAGCCACTTGCCTCATCCTGATGCAATCACATGGGCAGCCATGCGTCAATATGCAAATCTTATTATGGTTCAAAGTCATGCGCCATTGATCAACTCAAGCTTGTAATGCATAGTGCGCAATTCTACTGGGATGCTATCAGGTCAAAGGCAAGATAGATGAATACATGGAAAGGGCACTACATGAATTCAAGTGGCCCAAATGTAATGCACAGTGATCAATTCTACTTTGGTATCCTGGAATGCTATCAGGTCAAAGGCAAGATGGATAAATACATGGATAAGGCACTACATGAATTCAAGTGGCCCAAATGTAATGCACAGTGATCAATTCTACTTTGGTATCCTGGGATGCTATCAGGTCAAAGGCAAGATGGATGAATACATGAAAAGGGCACTACATGAATTCAAGTGGCCTAAATGTAATGCACAGTGATCAATTCTACTTTTGTATCCTGGAATTCTCTTGGTCGGGCTGACGTCACAAAGGGGAAATAGCCTTGTAAAACCAGTGTGCGCATGTGCAGCGCATGTGCAGTTCCCCTTTCTCGAGCTGGTTGCTATGGGCGCGCTTGTGCAAAGGGGACGAAGGGGACAATGTTCCCGGATGTCCGACCGAGTGAATGCTATCAGGTCAAAGGCAAGATGGATAAATACATGGAAAGGACACAACATGAATTCAAGTGGCCCAAATGTAATGCATAGTGATCAATTCTACTTTGGTATCCTGGAATGCTATCAGGTCAAAGGCAAGATGGATGAATACATGGAAAGGGCACTACATGAATTCAAGTGGCCCAAATGTAATGCATGGTGATCAATTCTACTGGGATGCTATTAGGTCAAAGGCAAGATGGATGAATACATGGAAAGGGCACTACAAGAATTCAAGTGGCCCAAATGTAATGCATAGTGATCAATTCTACTTTGGTATCCTGGAATGCTATTAGGTCAAAGGCAAGATGGATGAATACATGGAAAGGGCACTACAAGAATTCAAGTGGTCCAAATGTAATGCATGGTGATCAATTCTACTGGGATGCTATTAGGTCAAAGGCAAGATGGATGAATACATGGAAAGGGCACTACAAGAATTCAAGTGGCCCAAATGTAATGCATAGTGATCAATTCTACTTTGGTATCCTGGAATGCTATTAGGTCAAAGGCAAGATGGATGAATACATGGAAAGGGCACTACATGAATTCAAGTGACCCAAATGTAATGCATGGTGATCAATTCTACTGGGATGTATGGTTGGCTAAGCAGTTCATAACGTGTACTAATACGTGTATTCGAAATTTCGAATACGGCGTAATGGAATAAACCAATCAGCGTTTAGATTCGAGAGCGTGGGTTACAATTTCGACCTCGTGAGACTGCCGCATGTGATATCAACCCAATTGGCACTTGTCCTCGTGCACTAATAACAAACTTAACTTAATAATCAAAAGGCTTATGATTATTATAAGAATAAAAGAAGGGAGAAGAATGTGAATGAAGATTATTTTGAAACGGACCCGATATAGCATTCATTTCTACATACTTTATACAAAGTATGATGTTTTGCATAACTTTTATTTTGCATAAAGAAACACCGCGCGATGTGTGTTGTAAGGGTGCATACTACCAAATTACTGCCCCTCATCATTTATTAGACATTAGGATAATCATCCCTAAAAACAGAAACATGCAGTCATGCAGCGTAGGGCCTACACTTAACATGTGTTTGAACCTGAGGTAGGCCTAGGTGTCAGGTTTGAACATGAACACTAACTTATGCAGGATACACCCCATGCATGCAGCCTATACGGTAGGTCTGACCAAACACGGAGAAGCTGAAGGTCACTCTGTATATTTATCTTCTACCTGACCAGCATGCAAATCCCTCAGAATTTGGACAACCGCAGGTCAAGGCTGTGTATGTGTTGTTGTTCGGTATCGGCCGCTTTAGGGGCAGGATACGGTCACTGTTCTAATATCCTCTTTCAAAGAATAATTCATATTATATGTAGCCTAGCCTAATACTTTAGGATTCAGTGTGGAGACAGATACATATATTGCTAATTCATTTGTTACATACACTATCCGCTGTTTAAAATGTTTTTATTCAGGACGGAATAAATGTATTCCACATAGAATAAAGTTGGTATTAGGAGTGGAGTGTACCCTATCTATTTTTTGCTACATCAGAAAATATTTCAAAATCGGAATAAATGCATTCTTGAATTCCCCCAAAGGAATTTTTGAAAAAGCATTTTATATAAAGGAAGCCGATAGGCTTACCTTTAACCCTTCTCCCCCTAAGAAGGTATGAAAATACCAAAAAGCGACTTTATTCTCTGATCTTTTAGCATGTTCTGTTCATTCCGTCATTTCTTACAAAAAAGCGGGCGTGATGTAGCACGGCGAGGATTAAAATTATCTCCAATTTTTATCTGCAGTGAAGCGAGGTTGTTTACGTGTCTCGATTTAAATACACGGGCTTTAAAATTTCCCTCCCACGTTCTCGAAACTCAACGCTGATTGGTCTGTTCCATTGCGCGTATTCGAAATTTCGAATACACGTATTAATGAACGTTATGAACTGTTTGGCCAACCATAGGGATGCTATTAGGTCAAAGGCAAGATGGATGACTACATGGAAAGGGCACTACATGAATTCAAGTGACCCAAATGTAATGCATGGTGATCAATTCTACTGGGATGCTATCAGGTCAAAGGCAAGATGGATGAACACATGGAAAGGGCACTACATGAATTAAAGTGGCCCAAATGTAATGCATGGTGATCAATTCTACTGGGATGCTATCAGGTCAAAGGCAAGATGGATGAACACATGGAAAGGGCACCACATGAATTCAAGTGGCCCAAGTGTAATGCATAGTGATCAATTCTACTTTGGTATCCTGGAATGCTATCAGGTCAGGCAAGGTGGATGAATACATGGAAAGGGCACCACATGAATTCAAGTGGCCCAATTACAAAGTTCTTCAAAAAACCAATGAAGGATCTACAAAGGGTCTTTATAACCCCTATTGGTTCTACAAGGAACCTCTTGGGTTTTTTAAACATATGTGACCCAATTTAATACACTTAGGCCAAAGCTGGAAACATTGAAAATTGAGTTACTACCACTACTGATACCTACTTGGTTGCAAGGTTATGAACCTTTTACATGTCCATTTTCTTATGTTTTTTCTCCTCACTTTGTGCCTATATCTCAGTTTAATCATTGCGAACTTTAGCCTGATTAAATCAGAGCTGATAATTCTGGGGTTATTTCCTGAGGGTGCTCCTTATGGAACAAAGTTTAAGTTACAAGAGTGTAGCACCCCAGAAAACACATAACGTTTTTGACATTGAAAGTTTTAACTTCAACACTACACTATTTTTCGCTCACCTGGAACGTTTTCACTAGTCCGACTAGCGTCTTCAGCAGAAAAATAGCGTAGAGTTGGAGTTAAAAATCTACCACTACATATGAATATCCACTCATATGTTTTTGACATTATTCACAATATAACCTGACATTTAAAGGGGCATTTCGTGATCCACAGCCTCATCCCCCCACTTTTCTCCAAAAAAGTTGAGATTTTTATATCACTGGAAACCTCTGGCTACATAATGTTTATGTACAAAACATTTCTTGCAGATTAATTTGTTTAGCAAAGATATCATTGAAATTTGAATTTCGTTCTGGTGCACCAGAACGAAATTACAACTATATTGTCTATGGAGCAGTGTAATATACATAATCATGCATAACTCGCAAACGCAAAATCGGAATCAACTGAAATTTTGGGAATATGCTTTTTTCATGGATATGTACTGAAAAATGTCATAAGAAGAGGATGCTAGGATCACGAAATACTCCTTTAATGTTATTAAAATGTTTTGTGTTGGCTGGGCAAGTACCAGGTTTAGGTTCCCATTTAAAAAGTCAGATAGCACATCAAAATGCTTGTATAAATTCTCAATATCAAAAGTATCAAATTAAAAACTTACAATTCAAATGCATCGCTTACAATTATTCAGGAATTTATTTCCAATCTGCAGAATTTGGATTGCATATATATACATATATGCGGACATTTGAAATTCTACATAAAAAAATTATTTTAAGGCACAATTTCTGGTTGTTCTGTGTAATGCAAGATTCTTTGATGTCATATGGATTACTTGAAATCCAAATACCCAGCAGCTTACATATTGGGCTATTCCAGTTGAAATCCATACACCCCCTATGGCAGACATGACCTTAATGTCCCACACAGGGGGTGTAAATTACAAATGGAATCACTTTCAGGTAACTCCATTTGAAATTCACACTATCTGGATGGAGGATTTAGGATACATCTTCCAGAGGGGGTGTATAAGTTTAAACTGGCATAGCCACTGAGGATTATGAAAACAGACCATCTTTAATGCTAGTACAAATAAAAGCCATGTAATAATTTTGCATAAGTGGGTCAGTAGTATGAAGCTTGTATAAAGGCTTTGGCAAGCATGTTCCCATCCATCATGGGATTAGATAAGACTTCCTACAAGCAAGCAATCAGCTGATATATCAAGACAATCTGGGGGGGGGGGGGGTGCACATTTTGCTACTGCATTGTGCTCACAGTGGGAGTCAAGGGAAGCACCTGGACCTTCCCCACCCCTTCCCTGTCAAAATGATTATTTTCTATTGAAAATAAAAGTGTGTGCATGAGCTTAAAAATTGTTGTTAAAAATATGGTAAAAATCAATTTCTCTGTTTCAAACTTTGCTGGGCTATTTCATCCCTCAAAGTGATGATGTAACATGATTACTTACCATAACAATAGATTTTGAACTTTTGAATAGATCGCCCTAATCACTCGCACCTGTAAGATTAGTATCTTTGAAAAGAGCGGTATTGTATTCAATCTATGATTGCAGACATACACAGGTGAGGAGTGCAACCTGCTTGTAGTACAGGGCAATATATTCACAAATTGTATTCATCTATTGCTAAGGTACTGGTAGTTAATCTGATTATTACATAACTTCGACAGCGAATAGTCACAGTTCAAATACACACATACTTGATATTGACACAGCAATCCTGGTGCTACGACTGGCTTGCTTGTACTCAATTGTTATTTTTCATCTTGAAGCTCTGTCTATTTTACATCTCATTTTACATTTTTAACCTGTTGTATTTCATATTTCTGTCAAGTGCATTGAGAGTTTTTCAACTGTTAAATTAACCTTTTAAAAGTACATTGTATTCTTATTAGAAGACATATTATTATATTAATTTTGCCTTTTTAACTTGTTGTATTTCAGATAATTGTTCAACTGTAAAATTAACCCTATAATAGTACAGCACATTCCTATTAGACTTATTATTATTATTATTATTATATAAGTGCATTACATTGTTAAGTGATGCAAGTGATATATTAAGTAACTTGATGATGGAATATCATGGACCCTACAGGTAATATGGTCCCTCTGTGGTTTCTGAGTTGCTGTGAAAACATTACAGTCCACTTTATACTTTTGAATGTTTTAAAATGATTCCTCGATACAATGATAAAAACACATGTTGATACAAAAATGAGGCACACATTACCAAGGAACAGTCCATTAAATTAAAAGATTATTTTAAGGGATAGTAAATTTAATGCAAAATTGGTCTTGATGTAATTCTGTAACCCATTTACCCCACACGTTTAGCTGTAAAATGCAAGATTAACATGGTCTGGTCTAAATTGCATCAAAATAACAGTACGGTGGAATATGATCAATCCACATGAGTCTGATGTCAAAATTTATTTTACTGAAAATACCATCATAATTAGACTCAGGATTCCAGAGATATGGCCATTTTAGTGTTGCTTGGAACGATAAAATACCAAGGAAGTTGAATACCTTTCAAATATTCATCTGGATTGTCAATTACAATAATTGTTTGATAGTATGAATTCCCACCAACAAGTTGGATAATATTATTGGCTATAATTTCAAAATCAATATTCCCAACATGGGAATCATTTTGCTTGATCACATATTGTGGGTCAATGTACTTGTCTACCATAACAACCTGCAGTGTATTGTGTAACGTTGAAAGCATTATTATGACACATGGAATACACTGAAAATCAGCTATTTTTCTATCAACAGTCTGTAGTTCACATTAAGGAGTTGTATAGACGAGTCCCACGAGCCAAGTTATGGTCAGGATTTGGTCTGCCATTACTGGGTCCCCGCTGCACCAAACTGGTGTTGTGACTGCCCAATTGGGTGAATTAAAGTTATATTGTATTGTGTTGTAAACTTTTATCATTCTTTTGCCTACGTGTAGCACGGGTGATGGAATGCAGTTTAGAATTCCCGCCAAGGCCGAATCATTTCACATTTTGGGTGCATTGTAGCTGACGGGGACCCAGTTATGGCTGCCAGTGAGGAATGCTGAAATAAGATTTGTCTATACATTCATGTTTATCAATATTACAAGATGCAGAAGAGAGCTTCGTCCCTTCCAAACTCCATAATTATTGTACTACACCTGGCACAAGGAATAACCACGTTTTATAACCCACCAATGTTCACAAGTAATGCACTAAAACAAAACCCAAAATATATCTGTTATTATGCAAGATGTCTTCTTTGATTTGACACCTCATTCTCTGGCCTGAAAGTCTGTTATCCTCTGCTATCAAAAGTGACACTTATGATGTGCAATGGGCATCACATAACACAGAAAGCATGTTTTTTTTAATTCAATAATTTTTAATTATCATCACCATATTTGGAATCAGCATGAAAAATGCAATAAAATGAGTACAAACAATACCAGTATTGGTTCAGTGGTTCTTAAGATAGTTCTTCATATTTTTAAGAAAATATCCCTATGGCTAGCATGCAAAGCATTAATTTGACACCTTATACTCTGGCCAGAAAGTCTATTATCTTCCAAATCAAAAGTGACACTTAATGATACTACAATGGGAGAGCGTGGGCGCAATGGTTAGGGTACTTGCCTTTAGTGCATGAGGTCCCGGGTTCGATTCGGCAGTGGCGATTTGCTGGGATATTGACTTGGAAAAAAAAAAAGTCTGAAATTAATTGGCAACTTCTGTAGATTAAATTCAGACTTCCGCTCTCCCATGGTTTATTTAGAATTGGGTAAATGAATCATGAAAGTACTCGATCCTTCGGAGGGGACGTTAAGCCGTCGGTCCCGTGTACAGAGAGCCATACCTGTACATGTATCTCGCAGCCAGTGTCGAGAAGAGTAGGGTGTTAACCCCTGACTGTTCCCAACCCGCCCCGGTGTTCAAATGGACCCCAATGGAAATAAGCTTCAATAGAGGCTTTCTCTGGGTTATCCAGGGTTGTCAAAACCAAAAAATCAAATCAAATCAATGGGCATGGTACAACACAGAAAGTGCGTGTTCATGCAAGCATGCAATCATTTTGTAGTCTTGCCGTGGTTTCCCATTAACAATCGGACACTGGGTTTCATCAAGAGAAATGTTTATTCATGTCCTAAATCCAAGGAAGCTGCTTACAGATCCCTTGTTAAACCACTTCTAGAATATTCATCGCCTGCGTGGGATCCTCACACCAAAGATTCGTCTTCAATGACTATTCAACTCGCACACCTGGAACACTTAGGGTACTCGCTGGAGAATAGAAGAACTTCTCGCAGATTAACCATTGTGCTATAATCTCGTCTAGGCCAACTGGAACATCCCTACAGCGTGAATCAGAGCATCTCCACTGCAACGTTTACTTAACAATTACCACCAGCAAAGACTGCATGAAATTGTCTTTTTTTCCCCAAATTATTATTAACTGGAACAATTTACCCGCACAAATAACTCAAAATTGAAGAAATACCACAGAAAATCCCACACCCAACTCTGTATAAAAGTATACATTAAAATTGAAATTAAAATATCAATTGAAAAAAATCGCTTCCGAAGGCAGCGTCAAAAAAAAAGTATAGGGTAAACACGCCTATTCTCGGTCACTTAACAACCAACCCGCTCTATTTCTTGCGTAAATGATTATAAAAGTTAGCTACATGGGAGCGTGCATTCCCCACAACACCCCGTTTAACATACCCTTCATGACACCTTCCATTGAACTTGTATTGGAAGTACAAGGTCAAAAGGTCAAAGTCGACGACAACGCCTATTCTCGGTCACTAAACACCTATTCTCGGTCATTGTATAGTTTTTCTATACCTATTCTCGGTCATTCTCTTTTTGAAGCCTGGTTGATCGGTATGATGCGGTTTTGATAACTTAAACCCATAATAAAATATGTGTGCAGTATTCTCAGATATATTGACAAGGAGCGATCCTTTCAAAACGGTTTATTGGCAAAATTTTTTGTACCATCCGATCGGGGTCCGAGGTGTCCTATTTTGTGGGAGCGCACAGCGGAATGCGGTGGCACGCCCGACTAGTCCAGGAGCAAGATCACACAGGGCCCTAAATAAGGAGTTCGTACACCCCCACTACATACAAGGTTTGACACCATAGGTAGTTAGTATGGACCCTCTAGATCACTGCTATGTAGGTAGTGGTCTCAAATTGTGGTAACACTTTTTACAGGTCATTTTATATATGGACGATATAATCACATAAAATCACAAAAAATAGGGCAAAATTAAGGGGTAGGGGAGATATAAATTCCAATAACTCAACTTTTACTTATAATAATGAATTTATTTTGGTATGGATATGTAGCTAATTGATTGTTCTAACTTTCTAGTATTATTTGAAAGCAAACCTAGGTTTCATTAGATCATGATTGGAAGTGGCCAGTCCATACACTATTGGAAAATCAGATTTTTCACAACAATGCGTAGGGTGGGTGTTTTTGTGGCACTGGCTTCAAATTTTACTATTGTGCCAATTTCTATTTTCAAAATTAATTAAGCTCCATTTTTTAATTTTGTTTTTAATATCAAGCATATCTAGGCAAACATTGATGTTCTGGTTCAAATATTTATAATTCATAACCTCATGAATATGCATGATGCGTGTGATCCAATCATATTTTATTATTTGCGAAAACGCTTGAACATAAATCGAGGTCATTAATATCTCACAATTGACCGCAAAATGCGTAATTGTTCCAATGTATTGTCGTCCAACAAACTCTTGCTGCGCTGGCTGCAGTATTTGGATTGCGCGCTGCCATATTTGCACAGATTGTGATACGCACTTTTGTTATTGGTCGTTCTGTTTTAGCCTGATCGATTTTTGGCAAGGGAAGATGTAAAAATCATCTATTTTTATAAACTTTTGAGCAAAATTTTGTGTTATTTTGTAAGGTGAAGAGATTAAAGTGACGGTTATGAATGAGGTTAATAACTTTGCATCGGTATATATATGGGCATTGTGAAAAATCTAAACATTTTGCTTTGGACCTCGGAATATCCCTGGGGCTACGCCCTCGATTCCTCGGTTCCAAAGGCAAAATGTTTAGATTTTTCACAATGCCCTCCAAATAACCGATGCGCAGTTATTAACCTCTAAATAATAAGTGCATGTTTGCGTGCATGTTGGTTTGTGTTGTGTAGGTTTGGGGTAGGTGGGGTGTGTATGTGGGTGTGGGGGTGGTTGTGTATAGGGTTGGGGTTGGGATGTTTTACGTGTCTTAATATGTCACTCAGCTGAACTATATAAGTTCCATTAACCAAATTTGTTTGGTAAGTTACCATTCATGTAATATTTTGAATATTTATATGTGCGGGGGTGAGATCAACCACTGCTTGTCAGGAAAATAGACTGAAAATTTAAAAAATAGTTACTTTTCCACATGTAGCAGCGTGTGTAACAATATTAAGGGGTAGGGGAAATATAAACCATCATAACTCAACTTCAACTCATGATAATGAATTCATTTTGGAATTAATATGTAGCTAATTGATTGTTCAAATGTTTTAGTGTTATTTTAAAGCAAAACAAACATTATTTTTGTCAGGTAGATAGACATAAAATGTGAGAAAAGGTTAATTTTTCATGTATAACCATGTCAAATATGGTATTATTAAGGGCTAGGGGAAATAAAAACCACCATAACTCAACCTTTACTCATAATAATGAATTCATTTTGGTATCAACATGTAGCTAATTGATTGTTTTAACTTTCCAGTATTATTTTTAACAGAAAAACCATCAGATCTACATAAAGTGTGAAAAAAATGTTAATTTTCCAATGTGTAACATTGTAAAATATGACAATATTAAGGGGTAGGGGACGTACAATCCAACATAACTCGATGTTTATTCATTAAAATTGATTCATTTTGGCATCAATACATAGCTATTTGGTTCTTGTAATCTTTTAAAGCAAAATGACCATTAGTTGTTAGCTGTATAGACTTAAAAATGTAAAATAATATCCATTTTCAAATGTGGAAGCGTAAAATATGACAATATTAAGGGGTAAGGGGACATACAAATCACCAAAACACAGGTCTTACTGATGAAAATGAATTCATTTTGGTAACAATATGTAGCTAATTGATAGTTCTAACTTTCTAGTATTATTTAAAAAGCAATTAAACCATTAGTTATCAGGTAGAGGGGGGGTTCAACATACCTTAGGGGCGCCAAATTGACCAATTTAGCATCCAAGCGATGAAAGTCAAACATTTTGCGCCACGGGCACCTGAACAGCGCCCTCACAATTTCAGCCGACAATTTCGCCTCCTTACCAGTTCCGGCCTTGATATTATTCCGACAGCCTATCACTAATTCACAATCGATTTGAAACATTTTTTGAACAGATTTTTAATGTTGAGGTACAACTCTTTTGTTCCCATAAAAACAAGCACGATTCACTTGAATTTAGTACCCACGAGAGGCTGATACATTTTGCTCAGGCACTAGTTTTAACCGGAAATATACAAGGTTACACCAAATGCGGAAGGATTTAGTGTTGTGGCCCCTTGAAGAATAGCACAATAGCGCTAATAGCACGCTATAAGGTCGAGGTCATTTTAAGAATAGCACAATAGCGTTAATAGCACCCCTCCAAGTGTACAAGAATTCAAAAATAGCATTATTGCGATAATAACGCGCTATATGCCTCCTAAGGCCAAAACAATTTCCAGAGCACAATAGCACTAATAGCACGCTATAAGGCCTAACCATTTTAAGAATAGCACCATAGCGCTAATAGCACGCTATAAGGTCTAACCATAAGAATAGCACAACAGCGCTAATAACACCCCTCCTAGTAATAGGAGAACTCAAAAATAGCATAACCATGATAACTGCGCTAATATTAACATTTAAAGCCATTTTAATGTCCCCAATGGTTTTAAATGGTTTAAAGTCCTCAAAAAATAACGCTGTCAATTGCACAAATAGCACACCCATGAAAATAGCGGTGCTATTTGTGCTAACATGTATATCAATGACAAAATTGCGCTAATAGCACGTGTAGGCCCAAAGAGATAGTGTATGTTATCTGCGCAAGTCAGTTACACTATAGCGCCTTTCTCGGTCCAGGGCAGGAACCATTTTTGCCGACAGAAATGTGACATAGTTGACCCAATTTTTCCGACCGAAAAAGCTCGAAAATTCGACAGGGTAGGGGATGTGGGGTAAGGGGTAGAAGAGGGGAGGGGCGGGCGGTCACAAATAATTTCTCCTCGCTCGTTTGTATTCGACAATTGGCTATAGGCCTAATTTAAGCCTGCAGAGCAAAATGCAAAACTTCTCATGTGCTCATGCATGATCATTTGTAGGACACATGGCAACAACGATGTCAACATAGACACTGACCGAGAATAGGAATGCCAACGGAATTCGTATGCCTATTCTCGGACACCCATGTTTCTATGGGAATTTACATAAACACAACACCAATCATTTGCTATGGTGTTATTTACGATGCAGATGGATCAACTTGTTTAAATTACAGGTTTAAAATGCATGTACAATTTCGCATCACTGATTATATTACAATATCACCTCTTAAATGACGTCATTATTTTTTTTAAATGCCGATATTTCAGGTCACCATACAATCTCAAAATCTATCATTTGAGGTGAATTGTGCTGCCGTGATATTAAAAAGTCGCCAAAACCTGCAGCACCGGTGCGGCTAAATGATTCGCTCGGAAGACACGGCTGAAATTAAAGCAACGATCGTCAGCGGTTGTTCAATACACTAACTGACCGAGAATAGGCGTGTGACCGAGAATAGGCGTATTGACCCTACATTAAAATTGAAATTATAATAGCAATTGAAAAAATCGCTTCGAAGGCAGCGTCAAAAAAAAAAGTATACATTAAAATTGAAATTAAAATATAAATTAAAAAAAAATCGCTTCCGAAGGCAGCGTCAAAAAAAAAAGTATACATTAAAATTGAAATTAAAATAGCAATTGAAAAAAATCGCTTCCGAAGGCAGCGTCAAAAAAAAAGTTCAAATCCTCCAAAAGAATCAATACCACAAACAGATGCTATCTACTGATGATAGCATTGTTAGGCTCGGGTACTATCTACTGACAGTAGAATTATTGGGAACAGATGCTATCTACTGATGATAGCATTGTTAGGCTCGGTACTATCTACTGACAGTAGAATTATTGGGGAACAGATGCTATCTACTGATGATAGCATTGTTAGGGCTCGGTACTATCTACTGACAGTAGAATTATTAGGAACAGATGCTATCTACTGATGATAGCATTGTTAGGCTCGGGTACTATCTACTGACAGTAGAATTATTGGGAACAGATGCTATCTACTGATGATAGCATTGTTAGGCTCGGGTACTATCTACTGACAGTAGAATTACAGGGTGTCCCAGAATGATTTGTACCGTGTTTGCAAAAATAACTAAAAATAGAAGACGGGCAGTGTATCTATTTTTGATACCAGCGTTATAATGTTGGATATGTCTCCTACCTATTCTGTTAATTTCAGCACGCTACCTTTATTTGTTTTGGCGTGGCATGCAATAATGTAAAATCGATGAAAAACGACTCGCATACCTTTGAAAAATGGCACGATACGATGAAATGAAGAACGTGGGATGTTTGGCACAGCATTTTAACGACAACTACTGTTGGGGTTGCGCCTTAAAGCTTGCCGGACAGCTGCAATGTTCGCTCTAGTTCTTACAGTCTTACGAGCACCTGAAGCTTCACTCTGCCGATTCCTGACAGTTCCGTGCTCGTCAAACTTCTTTACGTTATACACTATCGTCTAATGAATCTTCTTTGCGTCTCAACATAGCTGCGGTTTGCCAGTAAGTTTTTGAAAGAAATCCACGCTGCTGTACAGTAAATTGAGGAGCCGACTTTTCTGTACCACAACCAATTCGATCTCTGCAAGCATTTCAAATGACATGGACCTCACACCACAATAACTATATTTAAAACTACCGCCAAAGAGAGAATTGGATTAGGCCACAAATCCTTAATTCCATATAATGATTGCCCGTAACGTCATAAATAATAGATAGATATCGGCTATTTAGTGGAAATATGAACAGGGCACAACTAAAATACCTGCATAACTTTTTCCAAATAACTTTGTGCTGAACGGTTAGTAATGTTACAGATTTTCAAAATAGGTTGCGTTGTCAAAACTTAGAATTCATCATTTTTACATAATCTTCTATAACTTCTACTAGAAACGTCAAATTTTTAAAAACTAAAAAATCTGAGAAAGCTAACTATATGTAGAACTTAAAATGCAAAACAATATAACCATTCAACATGCCCTTCATACCTAAAAAATTCCATCTTTCCCGGTACAGATCATTCTGGGACACCCTGTATTGGGAACAGATGCTATCTACTGATGATAGCATTGTTAGGCTCGGGTACTATCTACTGACAGTAGAATTATTGGGAACAGATGCTATCTACTGATGATAGCATTGTTAGGCTCGGGTACTATCTACTGACAGTAGAATTATTGGGAACAGATGCTATCTACTGATGATAGCATTGTTAGGCTCGGGTACTATCTACTGACAGTAGAATTATTGGGAACAGATGCTATCTACTGATGATAGCATTGTTAGGCTGGGGTACTACCTACTGACAGTAGAATTATTGGGAACAGATGCTATCTACTGATGATAGCATTGTTAGGCTCGGGTACTATCTACTGACAGTAGAATTATTGGGAACAGATGCTATCTACTGATGATAGCATTGTTAGGCTCGGGTACTATCTACTGACAGTAGAATTATTAGGAACAGATGCTATCTACTGATGATAGTTGGTGAGGGCAAAAAGTCATAGTCTGTGGTTTCAATCGCCCAGTGTAAAATGCTATGTTAAATCCGCTATTTTGGATTGTTGCAGTTGGAGGGCAAATATTATACCTGCAGCATTTACTGGCTAACAGCCCAAAATGAAACAATACTTTTAAAGCCATATTATAACATTATCATACAAAATAGATTAGCATTTCTTTGACATAAAATGTTAGTTTTTACTGTCAGCTATATCCCCTTTTATTTTTGAGCCAAACAACTACGTCAAAGCAAAGAAAATTGGAATTTACTACCAGCGCCAGTATATGTCGCCAATACGTACCACTCCTTCGGTCATGTTATGGTACGACCCTTTGTTGTGGAGGTCACCGTCCCGCACTGCGTGTTATGACCATCGTGTATGCGTTCGACTAATAATTCCATCGTAATAATAAGGCGCCGGTTCGGCGCTTTATTCAAAATATCAGATTTTGACAAAACTACAGCACCTAGAGTCTTGATTTTTGCAGGGTATATTGGTTTAATAAAGTACAATATAATTGTGTAAAAAAATGAATTTTAAAAAATCAGTGAGGGCGTCCTCAACAGCAAATGTTATAATATGGCTTTAATGCATTTTTGGCAGACACATTAAACACAGAATACAAACCACCATACACTTGAAATTGAAATTTGCCGAACGCAAGGCAAAATAATGATACTCTTTGGTTCTACCTCATTACCCATAAAGAATTCAACAAACCAACATGCATTGGGCTATTCCAGTTGAAATCCACACTACCCCAATGGATGATTTTGGAAATATCTTCCACAGAGGGAGTATGAATTTCAAATGGAATCAACATATTAGCAGCTCCATTTGAAACTCACTCTCCCTCAGGGGATGATTCAGGTTGAATCTTTCTCAGAGGGTGGATGAAATTCAAATAAAGCTGCCGAATGTGCTCATTCCATTTGAAATTCATACTCCCTCTGTGGCAGACAGTTCCAATATCTTCCGCAGGGGTAGTGTGGATTTTATATGGAATAGCCCATTAGAATCATATCTAGGATAGTAACATTGCAATCAGAGTTGGTTATTTTACTTGAATGTGGGGGCATATAAAGAGAACGATTTGGGAATAATTTACCTGAATATGGGGCATAGATGAGAGAGATATGGGAGTAATTTGTTAAATTTGATTGAGTCATGAACAGCCTGTAGGCAGCACCAATAATTAGACCACAGTATTATGTACGATTGTTTCTAGTATGTGGATAATTGAATAGACGATTGCTGCTATTACTGATACCTAAGGATATACAACGAATCAAGGGAAATCATCTAAACAAAAATGTGTTTTGATTTATAGAAATGGGAAGATTCATGGGAATTATAACATAAGTGGATATAAATGTGTTATGTTCCTAATTAGATATTCTGGATGTTAGAATAAAAATCTTAGCAATTTTGTGAAATTATAATTCAAAGACTGAAACTAAAGAAAAAGATTGTATTCTGCTAACGCTCAGGCGGCGGATGACATGACCAAGCCGGCAACTCGTGAAACCGCCCATCCGTATGGCATTTTCCATATACTCGGTTAGTTTTGTGGGGTTCATTATCGAACCCCAACGGTTTTAACTTGTATTTATATTATTTATCAACATAGGCCTATTTGTTTGTGATATTTCAAGCGTTTTAAAATTTCAAAATAATCCCATTCAATTACACGGTTGACGATGAAAATTTACTGAATTTAGGGACTGCACGTCATACACCACCTGCTAACGCTCTAATATCAAGGGAGGTAGGAGATGCTATTAATGTGTTGTGAAATGTTGTTAGCAATTCTCTAGACAGTGTTATATTTAAGTGATGATGTAGCATTTGGTATTATATGGAACACATGATACAGACTCAAAGTCAATGGCATACATCAGTACAGTAGCAATATTAGGCTATTCTGCTTGAAATGCATACCCCCTATGGAATACATGATACAGACTCAAAGTCAATGGCATGCATCAGTACAGTAGCAATATTAGGCTATTCCACTTGAAATGCATACCCCCTATGGAATACATGATACAGACTCAAAGTCAATGGCATACATCAGTACAGTAGCAATATTAGGCTATTCCACTTGAAATGCATACCCCTATGGAATACATGATACAGACTCAAAGTCAATGGCATACATCAGTACAGTAGCAATATTAGGCTATTCCACTTGAAATGCATACCCCCTATGGAATACATGATACAGACTCAAAGTCAATGGCATACATCAGTACAGTAGCAATATTAGGCTATTCCACTTGAAATGCATTCCCCCTCTGGAATACATGATACAGACTCAAAGTCAATGGCATACATCAGTACAGTAGCAATATTAGGCTATTCCACTTGAAATGCATACCCCTATGGAATACATGATACAGACTCAAAGTCAATGGCATACATCAGTACAGTAGCAATATTAGGCTATTCCACTTGAAATGCATACCCCCTATGGAATACATGATACAGACTCAAAGTCAATGGCATGCATCAGTACAGTAGCAATATTAGGCTATTCCACTTGAAATGCATACCCCCTATGGAATACATGATACAGACTCAAAGTCAATGGCATACATCAGTACAGTAGCAATATTAGGCTATTCCACTTGAAATGCATACCCCCTATGGAATACACGATACAGACTCAAAGTCAATGGCATACATCAGTACAGTAGCAATATTAGGCTATTCCACTTGAAATGCATACCCCCTATGGAATACATGATACAGACTCAAAGTCAATGGCATACATCAGTACAGTAGCAATATTAGGCTATTCCACTTGAAATGCATACCCCCTATGGAATACATGATACAGACTCAAAGTCAATGGCATGCATCAATACAGTAGCAATATTAGGCTATTCCACTTGAAATACATACCCCCTATGGAATACATGATACAGACTCAAAGTCAATGTCATGCATCAATACAGTAGCAATATTAGGCTATTCCACTTGAAATGCATCCCCCCTATGGAATACATGATACAGACTCAAAGTCAATGGCATACATCAGTACAGTAGCAATATTAGGCTATTCCACTTGAAATGCATACCCCCTATGGAATACATGATACAGACTCAAAGTCAATGGCATGCATCAGTACAGTAGCAATATTAGGCTATTCCACTTGAAATCTACACCAGGCACAAAAAGAAACTCGTCAGTTATATTCATCCTTGCTGTTCAAAAACATGATAATTTTGGATTATTCTGAAATATACATTTTGTTAATTGGACGTTGCTTTCTCATTTGACACCCTGTTCGTGAAAAACGAACAAGAATTGACCAAGATATGTGCCTCCAAAGCCTCAAACCCCAAAATCGAAAGTTGCATTTTCAACGATTTTCAATGGGAACGCATCGTTGTATTGCACACAAGCACCACGGGCCAATCAACATGATCAATAAAGCATACAGTGTAACAGGCACAATTGAATCGTTAAAATTGCAACTTTTCATTTTGGGGTTTGACAGTTTGGAGACGCATATCTTGGTCAATTCTTGCTCAATGTTCACGAACAGGGTGTCAAATGAGAAAGAAAAGTCCAATTAACAAAATGTATATTTCAGAATAATCCAAAATTATCAAGTTATTGAACAGCAAGGATGAATATAACTGACGAGTTTCTTTTGTGCCTGGTGTTATCAGTACAGTAGCAATATTAGGCTATTCCACTTGAAATCTATACAAACTGAACAGTGGAGTGAGCGTTCATCTGTAGGCTGCCAATGACCCCGTAACAAATGGCAGCAAAAATTGCCTGGAAGGAGGAAATAACCATATGTGTCACTTTTGAAACTCTAACTTTTGTCATTCAAATGCATTTAACTTAGTGGAATAAACTCACATCATGCTAAATACTTTACAATAACATTAAAAAAAGTATTTATGATCTTTATATAATCTCATGACATTTAAATGCTATTAAAATGTTCCGAATAAACGTTTAAGAACATTTTTGTGTTTGCTGGGAAACTCTGCATGAAATTTCAAAAGAGTGTGCCCAGTGTTCCAAGAACTTGTTTCCCAAGATTGTAGATTCTCCTTTCCAAAGCAATCCCTACTCAGTAACAAACCCACTGTTCACATGCCATGTCTAGTAGAAATTTCATCACATGTTTTTGCACGTTCTTAACCCTCTCCACGCGAGTTTCAAATTTTCTTAAAAATTCAAAAATTCCAGAAATGTACATTGTCATGACCATATTTTGAAACAACATGAAAAACTCATTAAAATGAGTACAAACAAGCCTAGTATTGGTTCAGAGGTTAGTGAAATAGCTCTTGATATTTTGAGAAAACATCTCAAAACTTTGCGTTGAAGCCTAAGGCTAGCACACAGACTATTATACTCTGATCAGCTCATAATAGGCGGGACTCATAATATTGTGGATTGATATAGAATGGTCAATGGTGTATACACAGCTGGGTGCATCACTTATGTGAACTGCACTTTGCATATTGCCTGACTGACACACGCTTTTGTGAATTAACATAGACTTTATCGAATCGCGCAGTCACAAAAACCGAATAAATCTCACCTATTACGAGCTGATCAAAGTATAATGTCCTTGTTCTACTTGTTGTAAAGAGGCCAAGTATTGGAATAAAGCAGGTGGTGTATGACGTGCAGTCCCTAAATTCAGTAAATTTTCATCGTCAACCGTGTAATTGAATGGGATTATTTTGAAATTTTAAAACGCTTGAAATATCACAAGCAAATAGACCTATGTTGATAAATAATATAAATACAAGCTAAAACCGTTGGGGTTCGATAATGAACCCTACAAAACTAACCGAGTATATGGAAAATGCCATACGGCCGGGCGGTTTCACGAGTTGCCGGCTCGATCATGTCATCCGCCGCCTGGAATAAAGTAGCTTTAGATGAAATTAACATGTCAATAACAACACCTGCTGTACTGACTGTGTTAATAAACAATTGCCTCCTGGGTCTTCAGTTCTTACAAATTGGGCTTCAAATTGAACAGATATTGCATAACAAGTAAATGACCTTGAAGCATTTAAGGTGAAATAAATACATTACTTTATTTCACTCATCTATTTACAGACCCTATCCAATAAACTCAATCAGAACGGTAAAACAAATGAAACAGCAGACACGTTGTTCTAAGTTCTAAGTGACCATTCATACCTATCACCTGTTTTATTGTATTTTCAATCGAATTGCCCTCCGGTAACTTACGGAGGGCAGAATTTTATTTAAATGAGGACAAGTGACTTAGTATTTGATAAGGTCTATTAGCCTATTGTTTTTTTTTTTTGTTGTTTTTGTTTTTTGTTTTTTTTGTCTTACTGATTTGGCCACTCTCGTGTACAAGTATAGTTTTAATGAATTTATGACCTTATTCAAAATATTCAATGGCTTCGTTATACTACATTCCAATATCCACAAGTACCAAACAAGAAAATCTAACAACTTCAACTTAACCAAGAATAGCAAAGTATTCACTGATCACACTATCTGTTTAACTGGTCCAATGTTATGGAACTCATTTCAGAACTCTACAGGAACAGTTAATACAACAATGCTATCATCAGTAGATAGCATCTGATCCCAACAATGCTATCATCAGTAGATAGCATCTGATCCCAACAATGCTATCATCAGTAGATAGCATCTGATCTTAATAACGCTATCATCAGTAGATAGCATATGATTCCAACAATGCTATCATCAGTAGATAGCATCTGATCCCAACAATGCTATGATCAGTAGATAGCATCTGATCCCAACAATGCTATCATCAGTAGATAGCATCTGATCCCAACAATGCTATCATCAGTAGATAGCATATGATCCCAACAATGCTATCATCAGTAGATAGCATCTGATCTTAATAACGCTATCATCAGTAGATAGCATCTGATCCCAATAATGCTATCATCAGTAGATAGCATCTGATCTTAATAACGCTATCATCAGTAGATAGCATCTGATCCCAATAATGCTATCATCAGTAGATAGCATCTGATCTTAATAACACTATCATCGGGTGATAGCATTTTTAGTCTAACAATGCTATCATCAGTAGATAGCAACTGATTCTAACAATGCTATCATCAGTAGATAGCATCTGATTCCAACTATGCTATCATCAGTAGAAAGCATTCTGAGTTTAACAATGCTACAATGCTATCATCAGTAGATAGCACTCAGAGTCTAACAATGCTATCATCAGTAAATAGCATTCTGAGTCTAACAATACTATCATCAGTCTTGAGTCTAAAAATGCTATCATCAGTAATATTATAGCAACTGAGTCGAACAATGCTATCATCAGTAGACAGCAACTGATTCTAACAATGCTATCATCAGTAGATAGCATCTGATCCCAACAATGCTATCATCAGTAGATAGCATCTGATCCCAACAATGCTATCATCAGTAGATTGCATCTGATCTTAATAATGCTAGAGCCTAACAATTATAGCAACTGAGTCGAACAATGCTATCATCAGTAGACAGCATCTGATCCCAGCAATGCTATCATCAGTAAATAGCATCTGATCTTAATAACGCTATCATCAGTAGATAGCATCTGATCCCAGCAATGCTATCATCAGTAGATAGCATCTGATCCCAACAATGTTATCATCAGTAGATAGCATCTGATCTTAATAACGCTATCATCAGTAGACAGCATCTGATCCCAGCAATGCTATCATCAGTAGATAGCATCTGATCCCAACAATGCTATCATCAGTAGATAGCATCTGATCTTAATAACGCTATCATCAGTAGATAGCATCTGATCCCAAGCAATGCTATCATCAGTAGATAGCATCTGATCCCAACAATGCTATCATCAGTAGATAGCATCTGATCCCAACAATGCTATCATCAGTAGATAGCATCTGATCTTAATAACGCTATCATCAGTAGATAGCATCTGATCCCAACAATGCTATCATCAGTAAATAGCATCTGATCCCAACAATGCTATCATCAGTAGATAGCATCTGATCTTAATAACGCTATCATCAGTAGATAGCATCTGATCCCAACAATGCTATCATCAGTAGATAGCATCTGATCCCAACAATGCTATCATCAGTAGATAGCATCTGATCCCAACAATGCTATCATCAGTAGATAGCATCTGATCTTAATAACGCTATCACCAGTAGATAGCATCTGATCCCAACAATGCTATCATCAGTAGATAGCATCTGATCTTAATAACACTATCATCAGTTGATAGCATTTTGAGTCTAACAATGCTATCATCAGTAGATAGTAACTGATTCTAACAATACTATCATCATTAAATAAGATATTTGTCTAAATTTAAAACTGAACAATCTGCAACAGAATTCCAGATTCATACGTAGTGGTAATAAAATGAAAGTTATTAAATTGTTTATTTCGTTTACCGGGAGCACTTTTGAGGAACTGAGGAAGCTGACAATGAGGAAGTTCCTCGAAAGCACTCACAGTAAGCAAAATAAACAAGTAGTGTATATCAGCAGATAGCATCTGATTCCAACTATGCTATCATCAGTAGAAAGCATTCTGAGTTTAACAATGCTACAATCAGTAGATAGCACTCCGAGTCTAACAATACATCAGTCTTGAGTCTAAAAATGCTATCATCAGTAATATTATAGTAACTGAGTCGAACAATGCTATCATCAGTACCATATAGAACAACTGATTCAGAAATATCATCAGTATAGATAGCATCTGATTCCAACAATGCTATCATCAGTAAATAAGATATTTGTCTAAATTTAAAACTGAACAATCTGCAACAGAATTCCAGATTCATACATAGTGGTAATAAAATAAAAGTTATTAAATTAAACTTCAACACTACTTGTTTATTTCGCTTACCGGGAGTGCTTTTGAGGAACTGAGGAAGCTGACAATGAGGAAGTTCCTTGAAAGCGCTCTCGGTAAGTGGAATAAACAAGTAGTGTTGTTTAATAAATTTCAATCTGAATCAGGTTTATGTTCCCCTTCAATCCTGGAAGAAAACAAACTAGACTCCCATTTCCAGAGCAATTGACCTTCATTCCTGTATGCTGCCATCCCTATGCAACTATTGATTTCGCAACAAGCATAGGACCAAGTCTCAATTTCCAAGTCCAGTGCAATTTGCCACCATTTCTAATTTTCTAAATTATATTCCTTTGATATTTTTCTTTCACTTGAACTAACCTTGAACTTTTCAAGAGATACAAAATTGAATTAGACGGACACACGCAAAGTGGACAATTTGGGTTTGACCGGATGGCCCACATTGATTTAATCAATAGCTAAGCTAGGATGTGAGTAGATATGAGATGCCTTTATATGAGGCTATTCCAGTTGAAATCCATACACCCCTATGCAAGACATGATATTAAAATAAATAAAAATAAAGAAATTTCAGATTTTTATAGCGCCTTTTTCCAGCTAGATCTTGAAGGATTCATAGCGCTGTAATTTTGCTGCCATGGTGAATCATCACAATCAGATTGCATCATCTAGGCCAGTTGCAGCCTAACCTGGCACAGACATATCCACACTTAGAATGTAACATCCACCAATTATCTATGCAGCTCCCCAAATTCCATTGGGTGAAGGAAGTTTTTGATAACCAAACAACTAATCACCGATTTTTTTAAAGCAGGAGGAAACTGGAGATCCCAGGGAAAACCAGCAAGAGTGAGCATGGAATTGGGATAAACCAAATGCACATACATTCCTTGGGCACGGTCGGGGCTTGAACCCGCGACCTCAGTGGTGCAAGGCGAGGGAACTACTGCTGCGCCAACTCACTCTCCCAGTAGATGTTGGTTTCATATGGGGTCACTCATTCAGGTAACCCCATTTGAAATTCGCATTTCCTGTGTGAAGATAAAGGTTGTGTCTCCTATGGGGGTGTATGGATTTCAGCTGGAATAGCCCTATGGATGCGGTAAATTTTTTTGACCAACTTCACCAAAAATGATTGAAATTTTGGAGACTAATTTAAAGTTGTGATTAAGGGGTGTATGGATTTTAACTAGAATAGCCTATGGATGCAATACAGCTGCTTTATGAATAAACAGATTCTCTCACTTGCAATTTGTGGAACTGTTATAACTTCATTGTTATTTTAATAAAAAGCAATAATTGGGGTTTCAGCAGGGCTTCAGCTCCTGATTAGTCGGAATCCCCTGCTCCTGAGCATCCCATATGCCTTATAATGTAGATGTGGCAAGTTTGGCTAATAATTACGTGGAACTAAGTTTAGTAAAGACCCTGATCATATATGTGACATGATCAAGGGGAATGAGCAGGGCCATTCTATTACAAGGTGCACATTCTATTTTTCATTCCAACTTACTTTGTCTAGCATTGTAGGTTTAGCAAATGTGTGTATACCTTAAAATATGCCTTACAATGTATCCAGTTGGGCCAATTAGGTTTAGCAATGACCATGATCATGTTTTTATGCCTTACAATGCTCCAAAGACACTAGTTTGACTAATTACGTTTGTAAGTTTAGCAGTGACCCTGATCATGTAAGTCTTACCATTGACGATGTTGCGAGTTCAGCCAATAATGTGTAGAACTATGTTTAGTGATGACCCTGATCATGTTTATTTGCCTCACATTTCACATTGTTAAGACTTTTTGCCAATTACGACTACATTTAGCAAGTAAAGACCTTGATCATGTTGACACATCTATGACAATAGTCATCTCTGCTTGTGTCACTAGGATCCACAACATGCTCATCTATCAGGGGAACAGTTCTGAAACCCCAATACATTTGTACATTCATTGAATGACCTTTTAAAGGTGAACCTCATTGAAAATAAAGTTATATATCGATGAAAAGCTTATGATGTCAGGATACTAAAAATTATTTTTTCCGATTTTTTTGATGGCCAATAAAGCTGAAAAATTAAAAAATGAATGAATTTTTGGTCTTTTTAAGGCGCCAAAAAGCACCCAAATCAATCGTCTATGACCTTGGGAATGCTCGTGGACGTAAGCTCAGGGTTAGTCACGTGATCCTACTCGAAACACGTAAACAAGACTTGCTTCCTGTACTTTGCAAGCTGCCCGGCAAGTCTGATTTTCACAATAAACATGATAAAGCTTGAAATTAGAGGAATCTTCAAGTTGCTGGTTCCTTCTATATATATTGAAAATAATAGAATTATTGTCAACACATAAATTTTCCGTAAATTTTTGACAAAATCAGTCATAACTGGCTGGGTATAACTGGGTAATTGAGTTTGAATTTCGCGCTGGGATCAATCCCATGCGCAAATGCTTGCTACTACCAGTACCGTTCATGTCATGGACTGAATAAACATGATCGAATAACAAATTAAATACTTGTTTGTGACATTCCCTATTCTTGATTCATTTTAAAATATCTGATTTAAAAAAATATCGTCTTGCAGTAATCAAAAAATTAATAAAGAACCGTCGATTTCGTCAAATCCAGCCCATATAAAGGTTTTCATATTTAGCGCATTGCGGTAATACATTCTTTCCACACAATCACGATTGAAAGAAACAGATACTCGGGCAGATACTTTATGATAAAATAAATACAATTTAGGCTTAGTAGACCGTTATTAAATGGAAATCTGAATAAAATTAAAACATTGTCACTTGTGTCACGATTCTTTAATGATAGTACAATCAGTGTACGGTACTGAAAAAGTGAAACATTCATGTTTTATGGATTACCGAACACGATGCGTAAATTGCTGAAGAAATGGCAGGGACGGATATGCACAAACACAGCGACTCGCCGGGCTTCATCCACCGGCAGCACTTGCGTTGTGTGTTCCATATATCTGTGGTTTCATGGGGTGTTTCAGCAGATTTGATCAATCGTTCCCTTATATTTGGAACATTTACAGGAATAAATTTTGCTGATGAAGTAGCAATACGTTGGAAATATCAGAATGTGAATATCAAATCGGTCATTTTGTCTGCAAGTAAGTACAGTACAGTCGCGGATACTGAACACTCGGCGGTCAGTCACTGAGCTCATCCCGTATGTATCTATATACAAGTTCGTCTATCATACATGACCGCCATGACCGGTTGTAAAGCTAAGAAATAATTAAAAATCCTGTACATGTACCTTATTCTATTCCTTCATTTTCCTTTGATAAGTTCATCTCAACTTGGTGTGACGATCTGAACTGGTAGCACTAGCAGTTATTTTTTGCAATCTGTTTTCATTCGCTGAATCTTCGCTCTTCGTGCTTTACTGTAATATTCCCTATGCATATCGTGGATGGCTTGGCCTATCCCAAATCACCCGGCCAGCACTTTTCCCATTTTAAATCCCCACACTTTATTCAGGAACTTCATTCTTGATTTGATCATGATATTTCCTTCATGTAATTCTTATTTTATTGAAGATATTTTTCATGTAAAGTTGACAATGACTGAATTGGCCCGATGCATGCCACAGTAATACACGGACATTGTGTTTACAATCAAACCCGAAGTAACTGTGTGTCCCTGGGCTGGCGTCATCAACTAAAGCGCCCAATTTGAACGATTTCGTTTTGTAATTTAGGGGGTGCCAATATCCATTCTTTGCATGGAGATTATGTCTAGCCTGGTACGCTATGCAAATAAAAAATATTCTTTTCTGCTTCCTGACATCATAAGCTTTCCATTGATATATAACTTTATTTTCAATGAGGTTCACCTTTAAGATTTGGGTCCAAAAACTCATACTCTGCAACTTGGTGTCAAATGTTGCACTATGATTATGTAATTGGGGTTATTGGACTATGCCATTGGGATGAGGCTCTTGTGGTCCATAGTGTGTGATCCCAGGTGTTTTGACACATAACAATATTATCCAAGTGGAAAAGTAAGCCACACAACAACACATTAATGTCTCAATAATGCAACTGTCCACTAACGCTTTAATATCTTAATACTCTGTGTGCTAGCCATAAGCTTCAACAAGAAATCCAAGTTTTGAGATATTTTTTCAAAATATCAAGAGCTATCTCAAGAACCACTGAACCAATACTAGGCTTATTTGTACTCATTTTAATGCATTTTTCATACTGATCCCAAATACATTTATGAAAATTTACAATTCTGAAATTTTTAGATTTTTATAAAAAAAAATTTGAAGTTGTAGTCTGCAGTCGATACCCACGTGGAGAGAGTTAAACTGGCCAACTGAACATGCTCAATAGAAAGAAAAAGGTCGGATACTCCATACACGATGTTGAATATTTGATGCAATAAATAAATAAAACCAAGTAAGGTAAATCATCCACAGTAAAGTATTCAACCAAGAAGGGAGCTGGGCAGGCGTGAATCGGTGGGGGACAGGGGACACGTCCCCTCATTTTTAAAGTGGGGGGACACAATATCAAATGTCCCCCACTTTTGGTCCCCACCCCTAAAAAAAAAAAAGGAAAAGAGAAGAGAAAGGAGAAAAGAGAAGAGAAAAGGAGAAAAAAAGAAGAGAAAGGTTAAATTGCATGTAATTGAGTATGCCCATCACTACCCATGCCGAAAAAAAAAACCCGCACAGTCGGTTATATATAGGCCTGTGGTTATTTTAGGCATTGCGTGCGGGCCCGTCTATATGCAGGGCCTGTCACATTTTATCACCAAAAAAAAAGTCAGTATTAAGATGGACTCATGGCATGCTGATTTCAACATCAATCCATGCATGCTTTAGTAACTTGTAAATTTCAAATCTCAAATAGGGAAAACTTTTCCACAAAAGGCTTCATGGACCGTCATTTCACAAATTTTTGGCTTTTTTAAACTAAAATTTTACACACTAATTAGACACCCTGCGTAGTGGGTAAACAAGTAGCCATTTTCACTTCTGCTTTCCACATTTGCCAATTTATGTAATTTAGGCCTATAGGCCTACAATAATAGGGAAAACTTTTCCACGAAAGGCTTCATGGACCATCATTTCAAAACATTTTGGCTTTTCTAAACTAAAATTTTACACACTAATAGTGCCAAAATGGGCCATCAAATCGCTTCAATTAGGTATTCATTTTGGAAAAGTTTCTTACTTCTCAGGGGGCACATCCCCCCTCAGACACCCCCCTCCTTCGCGCAAGCGCGCGCGACATTTTTACTGTATTTATTGATTTCCCCCACTGTCAGTGTGTCCCCCCCACTTTCACAAACGGATTTACGCCCCTGGAGCTGGGTATTATGTTCTGATGAGTGTAGGTCACCCTAGCCTGCTAGGCTGGCCTTCATGAAACAATGTTGTACACAACAATGCTGCTTTAGTAAACCTAAATCGTCTTCCTACTACGATAATTGCCCAAATCATTTTTTGTAATTTTTGTATTATTTCTGATTGTTCCCTTTCCTTTGTCTCATTATCATGTGTTCTTGTGTAAAGATTGGTGAATAAATATATTTAAATTCATGCTTGAACCATAGTTTGTACTTCGTTGTCAAATGTATAAAAAATGACTTTGGCAATTATCGTGGTAGGGTGACAAAATGGCATTTTCAATCAATCAATCAAATCAATAGCTCAAAACCTCAAGTAGATATTTCAATTGTATAAACAAATAAACATTTAAAGCCATATTATAACATTTTCATAAGAAATAGAATTTTATTTTTTTGGTATAAAATGTTAGTTTTCATTGTCAGATATGTCCTCTTTTAATTTGGGCCCAAACAGACGAGGCAATACAAAGAAAATCGCTATTTAATACCAGCGCATATGTCGCCAATGCGAGCCACTCATTTGAACGTGAGCCGTGTCGGTTCTTTTGATATGTCACGACTGTCCGCACGCCATGTACGTACTGTGTTATGCACATCGTGTAAGTGTTTGACTAATATTTCCACCGTAATAATAAAACGATGGTTCCTGCGTTTTATTCAAAATCTCGGATTTTGACAAAACTACAGTACCTAGGGTCTTGATTTTTGCAGCATATGTTAGTTTACTAAAGTACATAACAAACATGAAAAATATTGAGGGCATCCTCCTCAGCAAAATGTTATAACATGGCTTTCAAACATGTTTACTCTGCAGGCGCACTAAGTGCTCAATAAAATAAAGACATATGCCAATTTCCTGACAACTGATTTGTCTAATGTTAGCATCATCCAATGTCAAAAGTAACACATGAATTTGTCCACATGGTCTATGACACACAACAGCTAATCACACAAGCATACATCCACAAAGCTGCCTTGGATCAAACAGTTATAATTTACTCTTGCAGCAGCCAATCATAAAAGGGCTTGTAAAACATATATATCCACATAGCTGCCTTGTGTAAAAAAGTTTTGGCGAAAAATAGTGTAGTGTTGAAGCTATTTTATCTACTAATAGTAGGAGAATTGACTCCCAAACATTGTGTAGTTGTGACTTGGGATCAATACCCAGGTCACGTGATCCGATTCAAGCTACCACGTCTAGTACCAGCAATCCATCAGAGTGCTGAAGAAGTGAGCTTGGATAAGTCACAAAAATTACATGTAAGTGTGAATTCAATTGCTTGTGTGAATCGGTCAAAATTTACACCAATATTATTGTGTAGTATATACTATGTTTCTGGTGTTATAATGAGAAACCTTAAGTTGGGGATAAGGTTGTGGATCATGAAGTACCCTTTTAATATCTTTTGTTCAACAAGCCAACAGAAGATCACAAGATAACATGGGAATGCGAAGCACAGTGGCCTAGTGGTTAAGGCGCAAGCTTCATGCGCCCTGCTTTTAACTTTGAAAGGTTGCGAGTTCGAGCCCCACCACGGCCAGTGTGTTGAATCCTTGGGCAAGATAGCTTAATTCCCAATTGCTTCACTCCACCCAACCAAGTCACCAAGCTCTATAACTATGACACTTTACTTGTTACTTTAACCCTAATGCTGCAGTTGCCTTTTGATGAGGCGAATAAAAGAAGGAAGGAAGGAAGGACGGAAGGAAGGAAGAAAAACAGAAGAAGAGAAAACTTTTTCCTGGGTGTGGTTTTGAGCACCGACCCCTCGGGTGCCACAGACGTGCATGCCTACCTTGCCATGTGGGTGTAGCTTGCCCGGCCAAGCTTTCTGTTGCCATATCACTGTTCACATGATGACGCAACCGCATCACATGGAATACCCGACCATGCATATGCTGTATATCAAATTGAGATTTTTTGATGCTTGGTACAGTTAAGGTTAAGTGGCATATTTTCTAAGCACCATGTGGCCTGTACACAAAGCTGAAAGATGAAGGTCAGCCAAATCCAATGGTATTTGGTACTTAGTCTAGTTAGGTCAGATGGTTCACAACTATGATAGTAAAAAATCAGGTGACCCCCTGGGGAAATTCCATGACCCCCTAAAATTGGCCCTCTTTTGACCTGCCTCAGAATTGATATGGCTTAAAAATGCCCAACATTTGAACTCATGAAAATGTACTTTGAAATAACCTGGGTCTGACAGAAAGTTGAACATATTGAAATTGAACCATGCTTTATAAGATGACCTATTCAGAAAAAATTAATTCTTTTGATATAATTACGTAAAATCATGGTGGAATTTGGGCAAAAACAGGATTTTTCATAATTTTGAAAGTAGCGAAAAAAGAACATTTTCAAATCACATTTTCTGCTATATTCAGGCTAACATTGGATCAAACCTTTTGGATAATATAACCAACATGTTGTACTTCTGAAATATGTTTAAATTAGCGTGGTACTTTTTTCCTATACTGCAGGGGAGTTTGTTGATTTTGGTGGATTTTCCGCTTTTTGCTTGTTTTTTTGTAGACTTAATTAACGTTTTTCGATTGTATAAACATACTAATTATTTTACATTCACAATACGGCTTCAATTCTCAACCAAGGTTATTATTGATTTGAGTTTGATAAGTATTTTCAAGTGGATTTTGCTCGTTTATTATAGTGGAATTTGTTAATTTTCATGGAATTTGCATATGAATCTCCCTGCAAACTAATGATATGAAACTTGGGTTTCCTAGATTGATATGATTATAAATTATTTTAATTGCTGATTTTAGAAATATGTTTCCAATAACAGAATGTGTTTGTTTTGTGTTAATGGAATTTGTTTTTTCCAAGGAATTTGTGTCTTTTAACATATTTTCGAAAGTGGAATTTCAGCAGAGATGTAGACTTGAGTCGTGTGACTTGGACTCGAGTCTGACTCAAGTCACTATTTTGGGGACTTGTGACTTGACTTGCAACTTTTGCAAAATGACTTGACTTACTTGTGACTTAGACAAAATGACTTGGACTTGGACTTGAAAAAATTGACTTGTTACCAACGCAAGTCTGAGGTTACTTTCCTGTAAATTGAAATTTATGGATAGATTTTATGAATATTAATAAGCCTACAACAACATTAATGAATTATCCGCTGGCGGGCCTCGTGGTCCGCATAACCTGAACTAGAAATAAATAAATACATAAATAAATAGTGCCCTCAATCAGCTTACACGGGCTCGGCGTGGGAAGTAAAAGTATGTCGGGTTGAAAACTCGGAGTCCTGTCCCAGCAAACACAAAACTGGTGAATAGACTTGTAGTGACTTGTGACAAGTTGTGACTTACTTGCGACTTGACTTGTGATTTGATGACTTGTGACTTGACTTGACTTGCAACTTTTTCAAAATGACTTGACTTACTTGGGACTTGGACAAAAGGACTTGTGACTTGGACTTGACTTGCAAAAAATGACTTGTTGACATCTCTGGGAATTTGCAACAAACATTACACTGTTTAGGTAATAAATCATATTTTAAATAAAATAGACTAATCTGTAGTTAAAAAACATTTATAACAAAACAAAACAAACACCACACCATACATCATATTATCTACTACCAATGCAATGGAATTTTCATTTCTTTTCAAAGGCAAATTTACCAAATAACATGTACAGGTAGGCCTACTTTAAGCATGGTCTAAAATTGAATCTGAATATGTACATGTAATGATGTACGTTTACAATATCTCAATATCTCATTGAGTGTGAAACTCACGCATTCAGGGACTTTATCAGGTATCAAGTCTATTGCCATTTGGTCTAATACCATTTGGTCTAATACCCATTTTATCTACAGACTTGACATTTAGTATGGAATATTTTCTCACAAAATTCAAGAACTGGGCTGGAATTTCGGACTTTATGCAAAATTGTTTTGTTATTGTCCAATGAACTCACGCTGCTTCTTTGTGTACAGTAAGATTATAACATTTCATCTGGCCCCAGGGGGCATTCAAACTTTCTGGGTGCGTACCACTTTTTAAGAGCCATATTTTTAAAGCTACTTCCACTTTCAAAACGGGTAAATTACAAGTGCATTTCAGTTCTAATGAACACTTATTGGTATTAAGGTTCAGTAAACATCACCTTAAACCTCAATAAATTTGACAATAATGTTGCTCAAATTCAGAAATTTTACCCCCACAAAAATCCAATTCAGTCTCCTTAAAACCGCCATTTTAGACTAATTCACTACATTATGAGCGCCATAATGTAAACTAATGGAATTTGGAAAGCACATTTTCTGTCAAAAATTATGTTACACCATCTCCGACACCCCTCTGATTAATATTTAGTCTGTGCGGTTTATGCAGACACCTTCCAGGCCAGTCTTGGAATTTTGCAAAAAATATTCCATACTAAATATCAAGTCTGTATATACAAAAGGTCTAGTACCAGAAAGGCTAATTACCACGTCTAATAATCATATAGTCTATAATCATTTAGTTAATATTGTTTGATCCAATAACCAATATGTCTACTGACCATATAGACTAATAACCATTTGGTCTAATATTTTATTATGAACAATTTGGCCTAATTACCTTCTGACCTAATAACCGTTAGGTCTATTAACTGTATGGTCTAATAACCAGTTTAGTCTAATACTATGTCGTGTATTTGCCAAAAAATTCGTCTACAACTGGTTACGGGCTGTAAATATATGTAAATGAGACGAGCATGTGTATAAACATACTACATTCATCAAAACTTATGCATTATTCCTCGGAATTCTCAGAATTAATATTGTTTATTATTGTTTATAATGTACCAAAAAATTAAGAAGAAGACATGTGGCCTGCATGTATTGAAAGTTACATTTTGCCGGGCTATTTGTGCTTCTTTTCTGGTCTTTACAAGGTATATAAATAATATAACCGACACTGGACTCATCATGCATCACCGGGGGTGCCACAGGCATGGGACATGGGCCAGTACGAGTTACCTGCAACTCCAAACATTGAAACGAAATAGGTTTGCCTGTTTACGTCATTTGCGTAGAGTTGGAATACTACATGTATTATAGGCCTGTTTATATAATCCCTGTTTATGAAACAAGCAAAGGCATCCTGCTTTTTATACGACCACGGTAACCCCGGCCTATGACCTCATCATGTGTAGTAGCATCATTGCGCCTACATAGCCTCACACGTGCTATTAGACCAATCGGTTAGTAGACCAATTAATTAGTAAACTAAATGCTTGTTAGACCAAATGGTTTGTATACCAAAAGGGTAATATTAGACCAAATGGCTATTAGACTTAATGGTTATAGATCAGATGGGTATTAGACCAAATGGTTCATTGGAATAAATGGTTTTAGACTTTTTGGTTATTAGGGACCGTTCACAAACACTGTTGGGAGGGTGGGCTGATGCAAAAAGGTGGGGGCCTGAAAATTTTTGATCCTCCTGGAGGGGAGGGGCCTTGAAAATAATGACCACAAATTTTCCCGGAAAATTGAATTTATATGCTTTTCTATGGGGTTGACCCATAATTTTCATGTCAAAAGGGGGGGGCCTGAAATTTTTGAGGTCTGTAAAGGCGGCCCGAAAAATTTCCCTGCACAGTTGTCCCTTAGACTATTGGGTTTTTGGTCGAAATGGTAAATAGAAGCAAATGGTTATTGTACCAAATGATAATGGGACCAAGTGGATGTAGTAAAATCTAACAAATTCTCACACATCAAATTTAATTTATTAGGGATTCATTCATGAAAACCACGCTTATACCACAGATTTTTTTTTTTTTTTTTTTTCCATTTTTATTCACCTGTACTTGGGCCTGGTGGAAGGGAAAAAAGAACATACAGACATGGTCCACCAGACCCCATCTTAATTACAGTAACCAAGATAGATGCAAAAATACAATCAGATTATGACAATGAGATTTAAATAATACTGCCCCACCATGACAACAGGACCCAACCAATACCTCTGTTAAAAAATTATTTAAAAAAAAGAGGAAGTGCTACGCTACCAAGAGTGATGAAAAAGGCAAGCAGAAAACCACAGAACATTTTGTGATATTAGACTATTTCTTCATCATATACCATTATTTCTCCAACTGAAATCCTCACGTAAATCAGCCGGTCCTAAACGCTGGGCCATATCGCTGTTGTTTAGTCTCAAACAATCAAGCGCTACCGTAAGGTGGCGCGTATGTATATAGGCATATATGAATGTAAATTATTGACCAAATACAGACAAAAATGGGATATTTGGACATTAAAAAGTCACTTCTAGGTAAAAACTTGTACTCAGTTGTTATTAATAATCTACATACTGATGTTATATAATATTTTCTTTCTTAATAATACACATTGTAAATAGTATTAGACAATATTAACATGCTCATTTTGATTTTGTTGATTTACGAACTAATGCAAAATGCAATATTTTAAAGACCCCTTAAAAAAAATTGGAAAAAGATACCACAATAGAGAAAGAATTTTTCTATAGGCAAAGGATGGGAAATGTTTACCTAAAAAGGTTATATCAAACTCAGCCTGAATAAAGGCAATAATTAAGTTAGAAATTAGGTAAAATTTGCATTTTTTCTCATTTTCGACATTTTGAAAATATAGCTATATTGAGTTTATGAAAAATCCACCTTAATGAAATTGCTGGCTTCTGCAAATTTGTGAGGAGATTCACCAATATATGTATTTTCAATACCAATTTGTTTGGGACCTGTTGAATTATGGAATTTCCTACAATATTTCCTGGAAATGTGATGAAAAACTGCTTTTTAAAACATATTTTAGGTGATTTTGGAGCGATTTTTAGGGGGTGGTCATATTTTTTAACGGGGGGCTCCAGAGAATTTTTTAGTGTCGTGATTGAAAAGTGTTATCAAAACCTATCAATGTCCCAAAATATTATTGATGGCGGCCGACCTTCATCTTTCACGTCTGCAGGAAATTAGAAAATATGCCACTTAAGCTGAAGAAGTCAGTGCACACAGGAGCTATGTTTTCTTTTCATGTACATCATTGTAGCCCTTGTAATTCATCACAGAGTAAGCAGCTACTTGAGACAATAATTAACTACGGATGACAGATGAAGAGGACCGCTTGAGGCAAGGTAATGGCCCTCAACAGACTAACATTTACTCATAGCACATTAGGGTGCATGGTGGTGCATATATATAAGCTATTCCAGTTGTAATTCATACACCCCCTACTCTCTAAATGTAAGAGTGAATTTCTACTCTTTCAAGGAGTTGAATGAAGGACAACCTGTTTTTGAGTGGAAAACGCTCTAAAATGAAAGAAAGTACATTTTCTTTCAATATTCCTCTTTTTTGTCAATCCTTTTCAAGTGAAATTTTTCCACTCAAAAAGCCCGGGGGTGCCAGTTGAACCGTCAATGAAGTCATCACCGACCAAAATTTTGCGGTAAAAGGGTATCTTTTTAAGCATAGGCTACTGCCCCGCTGGGACGCTAAAAGGGTCTCAATTTTGGTGTTTTCTGGAAAAAGGGTACCTTTTTACAATAGATATGTCGGCGTTTTGGGTTCATGAAAATCAAAGTCCAGCATTTGATGTCAGCCGCTATTTTCGTTCCTGATTGTAAACAACTTCTTACTTCCGGGTCTGTAAGTGTAATATATTAGTCTTGTGCCCGGTCTTGTACCATGATTAAAACTCGGTGATGTTTGTGCATGCTGCCGAGCGGGCTGCGAGAGACGGGCGTAGAGACTACTTAATTTTGTACAAGGTACAGATACTGTGTAATCGGAATGGATTACGACATACGTTTGACTGCTGAACCAGATATGACAGGAAAGTGTCTGGTCAGTGATGACAACATGCAATGGTATATGAGTGGCACCCCCGGGTCAAAAAGGGGTTGTCCTCCATTTCACTCTCTCATTCTTTTTTTTTTTTTTGTCACTCTTTCCACTCGGTGAACATTTAGAGAGTATACATGGAAGACATGACCTTAATCTCTCACACAGGGAGTGGGTATTTCAAATGGACCCACCCATTCAGCGTCGTCTGCTCCAAAATGGGTTATTCAGTTGTAATCCATACACCCCCATGGATGACACGATCTTAATCTCCCACACAGGGGGTGTGAATATCAAATGGAGCCACCCATTCAGTGTTGTCTGCTCCAAAATGGGTTATTCCAGTTGAAATTCATACACCATCTATGGAAGGCATGACTTTAATCTCTCACAAAGGGGGTGGGTATTTCAAATGGACCCACCCATTTAGTGTCATCTGCTCCAAAATAGGCTATTCCAGTTGAAACTCATACACCCCCTATGGAACACATGACCTTAATCGTTCACACAGGGAGTAAGTATTTCAAAGTAAGTTACCTGAATGGGTGATTCCATTTGAAATCTACACCCTGTATGTGGGAGACTAAGATCATATCTTCCATAGCTGGTGTATGGATTTCAACTGAATAACCAAATATCACTATATTGTAAGCCAGATTCTCACTTTAATGCATGCATATTGATTGTGCTAAAACTAATACCTGAACAATTTTACCACAATTTCATGCATTTCAGAATATTCAAGAAGATTTTTAAATGTCATCAACACATTCATACCATAAGCTAAATGAATTGTTTGTCGCTAATATGTGACCCGGCAGCACAAACGAGCCGTAAATTCCCTAAATTGTATTCTGAGTTATGGTGTAAAATGTGCACGAAGGTCGTATTCATCGGTCACTTAAGCAGCGCGACATCTGTCTTATTTTGATAGTCACAACACCAATCAATAATCCTATTATTGAAGTGGATAATAAGCTTCTACCTTAGATGGCTATAGAACTTTTAATAGCTCTGGTCTTTGTTTGCTTTTGCTAAATCCTTTTCAAGTGGTGGGTTATTTGTATAGGTAATATGCATAGCCAACAATTAACAATGAGAGAACTTGCTTAAACCTGGTTGACTTGGGGATGATTTGAAATGACCGCCAATTATGACTGTTTGATATTTATTGCCAGCAATGTGGAAAAAGAGACACACATAGAAACGAAAAAACCTATAATTTTGTTGAAGGAGCAAAGTTTAACTAACCATAACTCCGCTTCTGGATATCGTTTGAAGTCAAATGATATACCATTTTTAAGTTTATGATGTTTATTTTTAAACACGAAATAAAACAAAATTGACCGGGGAGGAATTTACGGCTCATTCGCGTGGGACGGTCACATATTGATTTTGAACTAAAGCCAATAATAGTGTTCATCTTCCTTTGTATTTTGTTGTTCTGAGCAATACTAAAATGACTGTATCTCCGGAAATGTAAGTCCAAGTGTGATGGAGTTTTAGCAAAAAAGAGCTCTAAAATAGCACATGAAATGAAAATAAAAACTGAATTTTGATTTTGGTTGACAAGCACCTCATTTTGCTTGATAGCATCACATACATAATCTTTATGAATACACATACAGGGTTGCCAAAAGATTTCAGCCCAAATTTCAGCACGGGCTCTTTATCATTGGTTTCTATGGGGCAGGAAACTATCGGAAGTCGCGGGAGCCAATGTTGAAAAGTCGCCCAAATTTTTTCTTAACCATTCGTTTCTATGGGACAGGCAATTGTCAAAAATCACGGGGAAAATCTTCAAAAGTCGCCTAATTGGGCTACAAATCACGGGTTTGGCAACCCTGTGAATACACATACATTCTGCAAACAATCTGTATCACTACTCATCCAATCTAAATTCTGCCATTCCATTTGAGATCCACACCCCCCATGGAAGACATGACCCTAATCTCCCACACATGGGGTGTAGACTTCAAATGGAGTCACCCATTCAGGTATCTCAATTTAAAATTCACACATACATTCTGCAAACAATCTGTAACACTACTCATCCAATCTAAATTCTGCCATTCCATTTGAAATCAACACCCCCTTAAGTAAGACATGACCTTAATCTCCCACACATGGGGTGTAGACCTCAAATGGAGTCACCCATTCAAGGAACTCAATTTAAAATACATACTCCCACTGTGAAAGATTAAGGTCAAGTCTTCCATAGGGGTGTATGGATTTCAAATGGAACAGACCAAATCGGTAATAACAAGTACAACATAATCATAGTGCGTTTTAATCAGATTACAAGTTTCTTTCATATATGTAGTAAATTAAGTAGACAATTTGATTTGCTGCTTGCCATGGTTTATGTATTATCATCACTATATCATGAGGCCAATCACCTCACAGTTATGTATTATTTACATAGGTACGATATGTAATTATCTTTCAAAAATATATGGTCTAGACATCTGAAGTGCTTAGATTACATTACTGGAAAAACAAACATAGTATAACAAATTTATTAAATATTTAAAACTTCTGTTGTTACATAGCAAGTTAGCTAGGATAAGAAAACCTACAGAAATCAATGATCTAACTCTATTATAATAAGCAGGAAGCTCTGATTACACTTTCATCAGACAGAATGCCAGTACACAGCAAGCCAACCAATCCTACTATTAAATGAGCTATCTTCAGTAGATAGCATGCCAGCTAACCCTACTATTAAATGAGTTATCTTCAGTAGAAAGCAAGCCAACTAACCCTACTATTAAATGAGCTATCTTCAGTAGATAGCAAACCAACCAACCCTACTATTAAATGAGCTACCTTCAGTAGACAGCAAGCCAACCAACCCTACTATTAAATGAGTTATCTTCAGTAGACAGCAAACCAACCAACCCTACTATTAAATGAGTTATCTTCAGTAGATAGCAAAACAAACAACCCTACTTTTAAATGTGCTATCTTCAGTAGATAGCAAACCAACCCACCCTACTATCAAATGAGTTATCTTCAGTAGATAGCAAAACAAACAACCCTACTTTTAAATGAGCTATCTTCAGTAGATAGCAAACCAACCAACCCTACTATTAAATGAGTTATCTTCAGTAGATAGCAAACCAACCAACCCTACTATTAAATGAGCTATCTTCAGTAGATAGTAAACCAACCAACTCTACTATTAAATGAGTTATCTTCAGTAGATAGCAAACCAACCAACCCTACTATTAAATGAGTTATCTTCAGTAGATAGCAAGCCAACCAACCCTACTATTAAATGAGTTATCTTCAGTAGATAGCAAACCAACCAACCCTACTATTAAATGAGTTATCTTCAGTAGATAGCAAACCCACCCACCCTACTATTAAATGAGCTATCTTCAGTAGATAGCAAACCAACCAACCCTACTATTAAATGAGCTATCTTCAGTAGATAACAAACCAACCAACCCTACTATTAAATGAGCTATCTTCAGTAGACAGCAAGCCAACCAACCCTACTATTAAATGAGATATCTTCAGTAGATAGCAAACCAACCAACCCTACTATTAAATGAGTTATCTTCAGTAGATAGCAAGCCAACCAACCCTACTATTAAATGAGCTATCTTCAGTAGATAGTAAACCAACCAATCCTACTATTAAATGAGTTATCTTCAGTAGATAGTAAACCAACCAACCCTACTATTAAATGAGCTATCTTCAGTAGATAGCAAACCAACCAACCCTACTATTAAATGAGCTATCTTCAGTAGATAGCAAACCAACCAACCCTACTATTAAATGAGCTATCTTCAGTAGATAGCAAACCAACCAACCCTACTATTAAATGAGTTATCTTCAGTAGATAGCAAACCAACCAACCCTACTATTAAATAAGTTATCTTCAGTAGACAGCAAGCCAACCAACCCTACTATTAAATGAGTGATCTTCAGTAGATAGCAAACCGACCAACCCTACTATTAAATGAGTTATCTTCAGTAGATAGTAAACCAACCAACCCTACTATTAAATGAGTTATCTTCAGTAGACAGCAAACCAACCAACCCTACTATTAAATAAGTTATCTTCAGTAGATAGCAAGCCAACCAACACTATTAAATGAGTTATCTTCAGTAGATAGCAAGCCAACCAACACTATTAAATGAGTTATCTTCAGTAGATAGCAAGCCAACCAACACTATTAAATGAGTTATCTTCAGTAGATAGCAAGCCAACCAACCCTACTATTAAATGAGCTATCTTCAGTAGATAGTAAACCAACCAATCCTACTATTAAATGAGTTATCTTCAGTAGATAGTAAACCAACCAACCCTACTATTAAATGAGCTATCTCCAGTAGATAGCAAACCAACCAACCCTACTATTAAATGAGCTATCTTCAGTAGATAGCAAACCAACCAACCCTACTATTAAATGAGCTATCTTCAGTAGATAGCAAACCAACCAACCCTACTATTAAATGAGTTATCTTCAGTAGATAGCAAACCAACCAACCCTACTATTAAATAAGTTATCTTCAGTAGACAGCAAGCCAACCAACCCTACTATTAAATGAGTGATCTTCAGTAGATAGCAAACCGACCAACCCTACTATTAAATGAGTTATCTTCAGTAGATAGTAAACCAACCAACCCTACTATTAAATGAGTTATCTTCAGTAGACAGCAAACCAACCAACCCTACTATTAAATAAGTTATCTTCAGTAGATAGCAAGCCAACCAACACTATTAAATGAGTTATCTTCAGTAGATAGCAAGCCAACCAACACTATTAAATGAGTTATCTTCAGTAGATAGCAAGCCAACCAACACTATTAAATGAGTTATCTTCAGTAGATAGCAAGCCAACCAACCCTACTATTAAATGAGTTATCTTCAGTAGATAGCAAGACAACCAACCCTACTATTAAATGAGCTATCTTCAGTAGATAGCAAGCCAACCAACCCTACTATTAAATGAGCTATCTTCAGTAGACAGCAAACCAACCAACCCTACTATTAAATGAGCTATCTTCAGTAGATAGCAAATCAACCAACCCTACTATTAAATGAGTTATCTTCAGTAGACAGCAAACCAACCAACCCTACTATTAAATGAGCTATCTTCAGTAGATAGCAAACCAATTCACCCTACTATTAAATGAGCTATTTTCAGTAGATAGCAAACCAACCAACCCTACTATTAAATGAGTTATCTTCAGTAGATAGTAAACCAACCAACTCTACTATTAAATGAGATATCTTCAGTAGATAGCAAACCAACCAACCCTACTATTAAATGAGTTATCTTCAGTAGATAGCAAACCAACCAACTCTACTATTAAATGAGCTATCTTCAGTAGATAGCAAAACAACCCACCCTACTATTAAATGAGCTATCTTCAGTAGATAGTAAACCAACCAACTCTACTATTAAATGAGTTATCTTCAGTAGATAGCAAACCAACCAACCCTACTATTAAATGAGTTATCTTCAGTAGATAGCAAGCCAACCAACCCTACTATTAAATGAGTTATCTTCAGTAGATAGCAAACCAACCAACCCTACTATTAAATGAGTTATCTTCAGTAGATAGCAAACCCACCCACCCTACTATTAAATGAGCTATCTTCAGTAGATAGCAAACCAACCAACCCTATTATTAAATGAGCTATCTTCAGTAGATAGCAAACCAACCAACCCTACTATTAAATGAGCTATCTTCAGTAGACAGCAAGCCAACCAACCCTACTATTAAATGAGCTATCTTCAGTAGACAGCAAGCCAACCAACCCTACTATTAAATGAGATATCTTCAGTAGATAGCAAACCAACCAACCCTACTATTAAATGAGTTATCTTCAGTAGATAGCAAGCCAACCAACCCTACTATTAAATGAGCTATCTTCAGTAGATAGTAAACCAACCAATCCTACTATTAAATGAGTTATCTTCAGTAGATAGCAAACCAACCAACCCTACTATTAAATGAGTTATCTTCAGTAGATAGCAAACCCACCCACCCTACTATTAAATGAGCTATCTTCAGTAGATAGCAAACCAACCAACCCTACTATTAAATGAGCTATCTTCAGTAGATAACAAACCAACCAACCCTACTATTAAATGAGCTATCTTCAGTAGACAGCAAGCCAACCAACCCTACTATTAAATGAGATATCTTCAGTAGATAGCAAACCAACCAACCCTACTATTAAATGAGTTATCTTCAGTAGATAGCAAGCCAACCAACCCTACTATTAAATGAGCTATCTTCAGTAGATAGTAAACCAACCAATCCTACTATTAAATGAGTTATCTTCAGTAGATAGTAAACCAACCAACCCTACTATTAAATGAGCTATCTTCAGTAGATAGCAAACCAACCAACCCTACTATTAAATGAGCTATCTTCAGTAGATAGCAAACCAACCAACCCTACTATTAAATGAGCTATCTTCAGTAGATAGCAAACCAACCAACCCTACTATTAAATGAGTTATCTTCAGTAGATAGCAAACCAACCAACCCTACTATTAAATAAGTTATCTTCAGTAGACAGCAAGCCAACCAACCCTACTATTAAATGAGTGATCTTCAGTAGATAGCAAACCGACCAACCCTACTATTAAATGAGTTATCTTCAGTAGATAGTAAACCAACCAACCCTACTATTAAATGAGTTATCTTCAGTAGACAGCAAACCAACCAACCCTACTATTAAATAAGTTATCTTCAGTAGATAGCAAGCCAACCAACACTATTAAATGAGTTATCTTCAGTAGATAGCAAGCCAACCAACACTATTAAATGAGTTATCTTCAGTAGATAGCAAGCCAACCAACACTATTAAATGAGTTATCTTCAGTAGATAGCAAGCCAACCAACCCTACTATTAAATGAGCTATCTTCAGTAGATAGTAAACCAACCAATCCTACTATTAAATGAGTTATCTTCAGTAGATAGTAAACCAACCAACCCTACTATTAAATGAGCTATCTCCAGTAGATAGCAAACCAACCAACCCTACTATTAAATGAGCTATCTTCAGTAGATAGCAAACCAACCAACCCTACTATTAAATGAGCTATCTTCAGTAGATAGCAAACCAACCAACCCTACTATTAAATGAGTTATCTTCAGTAGATAGCAAACCAACCAACCCTACTATTAAATAAGTTATCTTCAGTAGACAGCAAGCCAACCAACCCTACTATTAAATGAGTGATCTTCAGTAGATAGCAAACCGACCAACCCTACTATTAAATGAGTTATCTTCAGTAGATAGTAAACCAACCAACCCTACTATTAAATGAGTTATCTTCAGTAGACAGCAAACCAACCAACCCTACTATTAAATAAGTTATCTTCAGTAGATAGCAAGCCAACCAACACTATTAAATGAGTTATCTTCAGTAGATAGCAAGCCAACCAACACTATTAAATGAGTTATCTTCAGTAGATAGCAAGCCAACCAACACTATTAAATGAGTTATCTTCAGTAGATAGCAAGCCAACCAACCCTACTATTAAATGAGTTATCTTCAGTAGATAGCAAGACAACCAACCCTACTATTAAATGAGCTATCTTCAGTAGATAGCAAGCCAACCAACCCTACTATTAAATGAGCTATCTTCAGTAGACAGCAAACCAACCAACCCTACTATTAAATGAGCTATCTTCAGTAGATAGCAAATCAACCAACCCTACTATTAAATGAGTTATCTTCAGTAGACAGCAAACCAACCAACCCTACTATTAAATGAGCTATCTTCAGTAGATAGCAAACCAATTCACCCTACTATTAAATGAGCTATTTTCAGTAGATAGCAAACCAACCAACCCTACTATTAAATGAGTTATCTTCAGTAGATAGTAAACCAACCAACTCTACTATTAAATGAGATATCTTCAGTAGATAGCAAACCAACCAACCCTACTATTAAATGAGTTATCTTCAGTAGATAGCAAACCAACCAACTCTACTATTAAATGAGCTATCTTCAGTAGATAGCAAAACAACCCACCCTACTATTAAATGAGCTATCTTCAGTAGATAGTAAACCAACCAACTCTACTATTAAATGAGTTATCTTCAGTAGATAGCAAACCAACCAACCCTACTATTAAATGAGTTATCTTCAGTAGATAGCAAGCCAACCAACCCTACTATTAAATGAGTTATCTTCAGTAGATAGCAAACCAACCAACCCTACTATTAAATGAGTTATCTTCAGTAGATAGCAAACCCACCCACCCTACTATTAAATGAGCTATCTTCAGTAGATAGCAAACCAACCAACCCTACTATTAAATGAGCTATCTTCAGTAGATAGCAAACCAACCAACCCTACTATTAAATGAGCTATCTTCAGTAGACAGCAAGCCAACCAACCCTACTATTAAATGAGCTATCTTCAGTAGACAGCAAGCCAACCAACCCTACTATTAAATGAGATATCTTCAGTAGATAGCAAACCAACCAACCCTACTATTAAATGAGTTATCTTCAGTAGATAGCAAGCCAACCAACCCTACTATTAAATGAGCTATCTTCAGTAGATAGTAAACCAACCAATCCTACTATTAAATGAGTTATCTTCAGTAGATAGTAAACCAACCAACCCTACTATTAAATGAGCTATCTTCAGTAGATAGCAAACCAACCAACCCTACTATTAAATGAGCTATCTTCAGTAGATAGCAAACCAACCAACCCTACTATTAAATGAGCTATCTTCAGTAGATAGCAAACCAACCAACCCTACTATTAAATGAGTTATCTTCAGTAGATAGCAAACCAACCAACCCTACTATTAAATAAGTTATCTTCAGTAGACAGCAAACCAACCAACCCTACTATTAAATGAGATATCTTCAGTAGATAGCAAACCAACCAACCCTACTATTAAATGAGTTATCTTCAGTAGATAGCAAGCCAACCAACCCTACTATTAAATGAGCTATCTTCAGTAGATAGTAAACCAACCAATCCTACTATTAAATGAGTTATCTTCAGTAGATAGTAAACCAACCAACCCTACTATTAAATGAGCTATCTTCAGTAGATAGCAAACCAACCAACCCTACTATTAAATGAGCTATCTTCAGTAGATAGCAAACCAACCAACCCTACTATTAAATGAGCTATCTTCAGTAGATAGCAAACCAACCAACCCTACTATTAAATGAGTTATCTTCAGTAGATAGCAAACCAACCAACCCTACTATTAAATAAGTTATCTTCAGTAGACAGCAAGCCAACCAACCCTACTATTAAATGAGTGATCTTCAGTAGATAGCAAACCGACCAACCCTACTATTAAATGAGTTATCTTCAGTAGATAGTAAACCAACCAACCCTACTATTAAATGAGTTATCTTCAGTAGACAGCAAACCAACCAACCCTACTATTAAATGAGTTATCTTCAGTAGATAGCAAACCAACCAACCCTACTATTAAATAAGTTATCTTCAGTAGACAGCAAGCCAACCAACCCTACTATTAAATGAGTGATCTTCAGTAGATAGCAAACCGACCAACCCTACTATTAAATGAGTTATCTTCAGTAGATAGTAAACCAACCAACCCTACTATTAAATGAGTTATCTTCAGTAGACAGCAAACCAACCAACCCTACTATTAAATAAGTTATCTTCAGTAGATAGCAAGCCAACCAACACTATTAAATGAGTTATCTTCAGTAGATAGCAAGCCAACCAACACTATTAAATGAGTTATCTTCAGTAGATAGCAAGCCAACCAACACTATTAAATGAGTTATCTTCAGTAGATAGCAAGCCAACCAACCCTACTATTAAATGAGCTATCTTCAGTAGATAGTAAACCAACCAATCCTACTATTAAATGAGTTATCTTCAGTAGATAGTAAACCAACCAACCCTACTATTAAATGAGCTATCTCCAGTAGATAGCAAACCAACCAACCCTACTATTAAATGAGCTATCTTCAGTAGATAGCAAACCAACCAACCCTACTATTAAATGAGCTATCTTCAGTAGATAGCAAACCAACCAACCCTACTATTAAATGAGTTATCTTCAGTAGATAGCAAACCAACCAACCCTACTATTGAATAAGTTATCTTCAGTAGACAGCAAGCCAACCAACCCTACTATTAAATGAGTGATCTTCAGTAGATAGCAAACCGACCAACCCTACTATTAAATGAGTTATCTTCAGTAGATAGTAAACCAACCAACCCTACTATTAAATGAGTTATCTTCAGTAGACAGCAAACCAACCAACCCTACTATTAAATAAGTTATCTTCAGTAGATAGCAAGCCAACCAACACTATTAAATGAGTTATCTTCAGTAGATAGCAAGCCAACCAACACTATTAAATGAGTTATCTTCAGTAGATAGCAAGCCAACCAACACTATTAAATGAGTTATCTTCAGTAGATAGCAAGCCAACCAACCCTACTATTAAATGAGTTATCTTCAGTAGATAGCAAGACAACCAACCCTACTATTAAATGAGCTATCTTCAGTAGATAGCAAGCCAACCAACCCTACTATTAAATGAGCTATCTTCAGTAGACAGCAAACCAACCAACCCTACTATTAAATGAGCTATCTTCAGTAGATAGCAAATCAACCAACCCTACTATTAAATGAGTTATCTTCAGTAGATAGTAAACCAACCAATCCTACTATTAAATGACTTATCTTCAGTAGATAGCAAACCAACCAACCCTACTATTAAATGAGCTATCTTCAGTAGATAGCAAACCAATTCACCCTACTATTAAATGAGCTATTTTCAGTAGATAGCAAACCAACCAACCCTACTATTAAATGAGTTATCTTCAGTAGATAGTAAACCAACCAACTCTACTATTAAATGAGATATCTTCAGTAGATAGCAAACCAACCAACCCTACTATTAAATGAGTTATCTTCAGTAGATAGCAAACCAACCAACTCTACTATTAAATGAGCTATCTTCAGTAGATAGCAAAACAACCCACCCTACTATTAAATGAGTTATCTTCAGTAGATAGTAAACCAACCAACTCTACTATTAAATAAGCTATCTTCAGTAGATAGCAAACCAACCAACCCTGCTATTAAATGAGTTATCTTCAGTAGATAGCAAACCAACCCACCCTACTATTAAATGAGTTATCTTCAGTAGATAGCAAACCAACCAACCCTACTATTAAATGAGTTATCTTCAGTAGATAGTAAACCAACCAACTCTACTACTATTAAATGAGTTATCTTCAGTAGATAGCAAACCAACCCACCCTACTATTAAATGAGTTATCTTCAGTAGATAGTAAACCAACCAACTCTACTATTAAATGAGCTATCTTCAGTAGATAGCAAACCAACCAACTCTACTATTAAATGAGCTATCTTCAGTAGACTGCAAACCAACCCACCCTACTATTAAATGAGTTATCTTCAGTAGACAGCAAAACAACCCTACTTTTAAATGTGCTATCTTCAGTAGATAACAAACCAACCAACCCTACTATTAAACGAGCTATCTTCAATAGACTGCAAACCAACCAACCCTGCTATTAAATGAGCTATCTTCAGTAGATAGCAAAAAAACTAACCCTAATATTAAATGAGCTATATTCAGTAGACAACAAGCCAACCAACTCTACTATTAAATGAGTTATCTTCAGTAGATAGCAAAAAATTAACCCTAATATTAAATGAGCTATCTTCAGTAGACAGCAAACCAACCAACCCTGCTATTAAATGAGCTATCTTCAGTAGATAGCAAACCAACCAACACTATTAAATGACATAAGAACCTTTCCCTATGAGCTGTGTTGCACTTGCGCTACTCTAACACTCTACCACACATGCAAACCACATTCCCTGCCAGTAGGAATGGACGAGTCCACCTGCCCACTCTGCTTGCATTGCCGCTGTGCTGAGTTTGGGTGCCTTCTATTTTGGTATGGAGGCTGATCATATCTGAATTTGCATTTTTAAGAATGGGAAATGCCGCCCCTAAATATTGTTGTTTATAGGAAATTCTTTGATCAGTAGTTTATTGACATGTTCAAGTGACCTTCTGTCTACTACTTTAGGTTGTGGTAGCATAGTAACATATCTAAAGCAATGTCAAAAAGTTCAACCATATGGTGCATTGATTTAACACACAGGGAATTGTTGAGAAGTTTGGTTCTGATTAGGTAGTCTTGCCGGTTCAGAATAATATTTTTTTCAGTTTATTTTGACACCATGTTGAAGTATAGAATGTACAGAGTACTATGTGCCTATCCTTTAGTGTGTAGGACTAAAATATACCCATTTTCCAGGGGAAAATGTATAGCACACGCATCACTGCCATTGCTTCAGTGTGTAGAGCCCGAAGTAACCTCTACACAGGGGATGCGGGCGTAGAGAGGGTGTGTGGCTAAATGAAACGGATAAGGTTGAAATGAGTTATCTTCAGTAGATAGCAAGCCAACCAACACTATTAAATGAGTTATCTTCAGTAGACAGCAAGCCAACTAACCCTACTATTAAATGAGCTACCTTCAGTAGACAGCAAGCCAACCAACCCTACTATTAAATGAGTTATCTTCAGTAGACAGCAAACCAACCAACCCTACTATTAAATGAGTTATCTTCAGTAGATAGCAAAACAAACAACCTTACTATTAAATGAGCTATCTTCAGTAGATAGTAAACCAACCAATCCTACTATTAAATGAGTTATCTTCAGTAGATAGCAAACCAACCAACCCTACTATTAAATGAGTTATCTTCAGTAGATAGTAAACCAACCAACTCTACTATTAAATGAGTTATCTTCAGTAGATAGCAAACCAACCAACCCTACTATTAAATGAGTTATCTTCAGTAGATAGCAAACCAACCAACCCTGCTATTATATAAGCTATCTTCAGTAGACAGCAAGCCAACCAATCCTACTATTAAATGAGTTATCTTCAGTAGATAGCAAACCAACCAACCCTACTATTAAATGAGTTATCTTCAGTAGATAGTAAACCAACCAACTCTACTATTAAATGAGTTATCTTCAGTAGATAGCAAACCAACCAACCCTACTATTAAATGAGTTATCTTCAGTAGATAGCAAGCCAACCAACCCTACTATTAAATGAGTTATCTTCAGTAGATAGCAAACCAACCAACCCTACTATTAAATGAGTTATCTTCAGTAGATAGCAAACCCATCCACCCTACTATTAAATGAGCTATCTTCAGTAGATAGCAAACCAACCAACCCTACTATTAAATGAGCTATCTTCAGTAGACAGCAAGCCAACCAACCCTACTATTAAATGAGATATCTTCAGTAGATAGCAAACCAACCAACCCTACTATTAAATGAGTTATCTTCAGTAGATAGCAAGCCAACCAACCCTACTTTTTTTTTCTTTTTTATGTTAAGACATATCAAGGCATTAACAGCTGTTATCGTTGCAATAAAGCTGACGGGTTGGCGCCTAGATAGCTATTAACCTCTTTTTTGAAGCTGTTCCTTTTCGCAATTCCAGGAATGTGAGGCGGAGTGCATTCCATGTGCGGGCTGTAGATGGAATGAAAGACCGCTCATGACTAACAAGGTTAGATCTTGGAATTTGAACTGCAAGGTCGTGAGATCTAACTGAAGCGGCGGCGAGGGTCAGTCTGGAGCTGGTCCGGAAGTAGTTGGCATAGTAATTCAGGGGCATTCCGTAGAAAATTCGATGGAACATAGTGGTGGCACCTACTGTTCTCACGGTGAGCCAAAGGCTGAATTTGAAGAGAGGAAAGTTCTTCTCCAGGGAGATCGATGATGCGAGCAGCACGCCTCTGGACTGCATCTAGTTTTGACAGTGATGTAGGAGTTGCTCCATGCCATGCTGTGCTAGCATACTCCATCTTAGATCTCACCATACTCTTATAAATTATCGCTCTCTGAGCTGGCACCAAGTAGGGAGCAGCACGACGGAGGAGACCAGTGCGCTGGGCTGCTGTCTTTGCCATCTTGGTTAAAACAGGATTCCAAGATAAATCTCTGCTGAGGGTGAGACCAAGGAGTTCAACACTATCTGCCTCTGGGAGCTTTATACCAAAGAATTGGAGGCTAGGATGATTGCCAGCAGAATCTCTGCGGTTGGAAACTGTGATGGATTGGCATTTAGCTGCTCGAAAAGAACATTCCATGTAGAGGCCCATGTTTCGATCTCCAGTAGGTCTTTGTTGAGAGATGCAGCAGCAGCTTGTCTGTCCTCTCTGGACTCGATAAAGGTCATCAGGGTAACATCGTCAGCATACAAGATGGAAGTATTTGTCAGCCTCTGAGAGATGTCATCTATGAATATTATAAACAGGAGAGGACCAAGGATGGATCCTTGTGGGACACCAGCATTGATCCACTTCAGACTGGACGATTTGCCATTCAGAATAACCTTCATGGAGCGGTTCGAGAGGTAGTCAGCTAACCATGCTAACAGCTTTCAGAGAAGCCAAGAGCAGAGAGTTTCTCCAGAAGTCCAGGGTGCCAGACTCGGTCAAATGCTTTGCTGATGTCCAGGCAGACAACACAAGCTTCTTCTCTGTTGTTCAAGGTGTTGGTGAGACGCTGGGAAACATAAGTGAGGGCATCTGATGTTGAGTGGCCAGCTCTGAAACCAAACTGCTGTTTGGATATCAGCTTCTGTTCGTTGAGATGTTTCCACATAGCCTTGTTGACCAACTTCTCCATGATCTTGGAGAGAACAGGGAGGAGAGAGATGGGCGGTAGTTGCTTGGAGAGTGTTTGTCCCCTTTCTTGAAACATGGGACCACATCGGCAACTTTCCATTGGGCTGGCATGTGTCCTCTGTTGAAACAGAGCTGGAAGAGCCTTGCAAGAGGAGTGGCCAGTTCAGCAGCTGCAGTTCTCAGAACTAGAGCGGGAATCCCATCAGGCCCAGACGCTTTGTTGATATCCAGTTTGGTTAGCTGTTGCCTTACTTTCTTAGGCCAGAAAGTCACACTGGAGCATTTGGTGGTCGTCCTCGGAGGAAGGTGAGGGAATTGCTTGCTGTTTTCAGTTTCAGTAATGGTTGACTTGTCACTGAAGAAGGAGGCAAAGCACTCTGCCTTTTCCTTGGCAGTGATAAAAGTCTGGCCGTCAGATTTCAGGACTGGGATTTCGATTTACCACCCTTATCCATCAACCGGCGTGCTGTCCACCACCAAGATTTCGAACCAGTTTGGAGCTCGTCTGTCATCTTTCCTCTGACCCTAGCTTTGTGAAGAGAGCATGCCTTCCTGGATATTGTGGTGTACTCATTCCTTGCTCTGTTATAATCAAGACGAGCATCAGGAGACTGCAGGGCTTTCCATCTTCTCCATGTTTTGTTCTTTCTCTCCAGAGCCTTTTCACAGCACTCATTCCACCACGCAGGATGGTCGACAAATAAGGGTGCAGATTTCTGTGGTATGAATCGGTGCATGGCATCAGTGATTGTGTTGGTGACATTACTGCAAGCCCCTTCAGGGTCATCTTTTGTGAGAAGACGGTCCCAGGGTGCACCAGCTAGCTCATTTCTCAAGGCATCCCAGTTAGCTTTCTTGTAGAGCCAGACACGTCGTGGAGGAGGATTTTCAGAGAGTGGAGAAGCTTTCAACATGGTCTGGACAAGGTAATGGTCTGAAGAGCCAATGTCGTGGTCGATGGTAATTGGAGAGAACATGTTTGGAGCATCCGTGATAATGAGATCCAGACGGTTTCCAAGTTTGTGGGTTGGTTTGTCAACAATTTGGGTGAGGTCGTGAGCACAGCATAGGTTGAAGGCTGCTTTCCCTTCTGCATCAGTGGGAGACCTACTGGCCAGCCATTCGCGATGATGACAGTTAAAGTCTCCAGCTAGAACACAGATGTTAGCTTTTGTCTTGGAGATGAGGCTATCCAGATGTTTGTCATACCAGTCTATGGGTCCGATAGCCTTCTTTGGAGGACAGTAGACAAGTGAAAGGAGCAGGGTGCCACTCTTGGTAAGGATAGTAAAGACCATCAGCTCATGCTTCTTGGGCTCTAGGTGGGTTTCCCTGACTATAGGGAGACCATTCCGATGGTATATTAGGCAGCCACCCCAACCACTGTCATCAGTTCTGTCTCTTCGCATACAGGAGTAGCCATTTAGTGAGATGAAGTGACTATCATCAGGCACTGAAGAATCCAGCTTGGATTCATCAATGAGAATAATGTCCGGTTTAGAGTCTGATGGAGTATTCCGGATCCTCGCTTCCAGTTGTCCTTTGTTAGTTCTCAAGCCTCTGATATTTGTTAGCCAGATGTTCATATTCGTATTCGGTAGTCGTGGTACGGGGAGCACATTTGGTCGTTCTCGTTGGTCAGTCCGTTTATTAGCATTATAACTTTTCGCGACATGTATGCAGAACGGGGAGTCAGCCCCATTTCGGAGGTTGAGGAAGCACCAACGGAAATCAAAAAGCATCCATACAGCACGAGGATATAAACCTCACTGCATGGAGGACATACTTGGTGTCCAGAATTTGGCAAAGGTTATTCTCTGCTTCCCGGCAACTGCTCTGCAACAGTGCCTGCCTTTTTTGGAGTACAAGTATAGAGCAGTGGATACTCCTATGTCCATTTTGGTCTGCTCCGCAGTTGGTTGGACTTTCGACATAAAATGTTTACTGACCTCCCATCCAGCAAGCCATTTACCCAAGCTTGAGGGTACTCTGCCTTGCTGGGCCTGATCCAGCCGTTGGCCTCTGTGCAGAGATGAAATGACTACAGAAGGCTCTTCCGCCGACGATCAAACATGGCAAAAGCTGCTGCCCTAATGCCCTGATCACAATCCTACACTAAACACTATGATTGGGACAGTAAGAAAAGAAAAGATGAAGAGGAAGAGGTAAGAATAGACACAACACAAGCTGGCACCCACACTAGCTTTTACCCGACAAAAGGAAATGGACGACGTTGTCCGTCTGTGGACAGCCTTTAGTCCACAGTCCGGATTTAATTTGACAGCGTCGCCCATTTCCTGATGCCCGTGTGGGGTTACGCTGTCACCTTCACATTGGGGATTAAATGAGCTATCTTCAGTAGATAGTAAACCAACCAATCCTACTATTAAATGAGTTATCTTCAGTAGATAGTAAACCAACCAACCCTACTATTAAATGAGCTATCTTCAGTAGATTGCAAACCAACCATCCCTACTATTAAATGAGCTATCTTCAGTAGATAGCAAGCCAACCAACCCTACTATTAAATGAGTTATCTTCAGTAGATAGCAAACCAACCAACCCTACTATTAAATGAGTTATCTTCAGTAGATAGCAAGCCAACCAACCCTACTATTAAATGAGTTATCTTCAGTAGATAGCAAACCAACCAACCCTACTATTAAATGAGTTATCTTCAGTAGATAGCAAACCCATCCACCCTACTATTAAATGAGCTATCTTCAGTAGATAGCAAACCAACCAACCCTACTATTAAATGAGCTATCTTCAGTAGACAGCAAGCCAACCAACCCTACTATTAAATGAGATATCTTCAGTAGATAGCAAACCAACCAACCCTACTATTAAATGAGTTATCTTCAGTAGATAGCAAGCCAACCAACCCTACTATTAAATGAGCTATCTTCAGTAGATAGTAAACCAACTAATCCTACTATTAAATGAGTTATCTTCAGTAGATAGTAAACCAACCAACCCTACTATTAAATGAGCTATCTTCAGTAGATTGCAAACCAACCAACCCTACTATTAAATGAGCTATCTTCAGTAGATAGCAAACCAAACCAACCCTACTATTAAATGAGTTATCTTCAGTAGATAGCAAACCAACCAACCCTACTATTAAATGAGTTATCTTCAGTAGATAGCAAGCCAACCAACCCTACTATTAAATGAGTTATCTTCAGTAGATAGCAAACCAACCAACCCTACTATTAAATGAGTTATCTTCAGTAGATAGCAAACCCATCCACCCTACTATTAAATGAGCTATCTTCAGTAGATAGCAAACCAACCAACCCTACTATTAAATGAGCTATCTTCAGTAGACAGCAAGCCAACCAACCCTACTATTAAATGAGATATCTTCAGTAGATAGCAAACCAACCAACCCTACTATTAAATGAGTTATCTTCAGTAGATAGCAAGCCAACCAACCCTACTATTAAATGAGCTATCTTCAGTAGATAGTAAACCAACCAATCCTACTATTAAATGAGTTATCTTCAGTAGATAGTAAACCAACCAACCCTACTATTAAATGAGCTATCTTCAGTAGATTGCAAACCAACCAACCCTACTATTAAATGAGCTATCTTCAGTAGATAGCAAACCAAACCAACCCTACTATTAAATGAGTTATCTTCAGTAGATAGCAAACCAACCAACCCTACTATTAAATGAGTTATCTTCAGTAGATTGCAAACCAACCAACTCTACTATTAAATGAGTTATCTTCAGTAGATAGCAAACCAACCAACCCTACTATTAAATGAGTTATCTTCAGTAGATAGCAAACCAACCAATCCTACTATTAAATGAGTTATCTTCAGTAGATAGCAAGTCAACCAACTCTACTATTAAATGAGTTATCTTCAGTAGATAGCAAACCAACCAACCCTACTACCAATAAATTAACCAAATATACTATTTTAGCAATTTCGGCCAATCTGCAGACAAATTAAATCTCAAAAATGACTAAGTTCAGCTAATTAATATGCAAAATTGATGCCAATAGAAAACCATACATGATATAAAGGTGCAGGTTTTTTTGCACACATATGTATACAAAGTTCTTTCAATTGATAACAAAAAAAAAACAAAAAGTAATTAATTATGCAAATTAGGTAATTACAGCTAATTATGTATTTATGATATTATTATGCAAATTAGGCATGAGTAATTTTAGGTTTTTTTTCAATATTTAATGAACGTCTGTTCATTCATCATAAATTTTTAAGTATGATCCTGTTATGAGGTTGAATAAATGAACTGCAGTTAATTATTTAAAAACAATACAAAAAAAATAAAAAGTTTGACATTTTGACGGTGTCTGGAATATAATTTTCATTTTTACTGTAAACATGGTATGTGTCACCATTACTCAAAGCCAAGTCCGAAAAGTAAAAATTAAAATTCAGTTGCAATGAGACTTTAAATTAACATTTTGTCATCTGGATTAACATGGGGGATAATCGGTAAAAGCAAAAGCCATTTTACTGTACCGAGTATACAAAAATAGTATGGCCTTGGACACAAACAATGGATTAGAGCTATTGTGGTTTGGAAAATAAAAAAAAAAAAATATCATTGATTAATGTTTTGCTTCAACTACTTTTAGGGAAGTGTTTCATTAGTTGTCGACGGAATTAATTTACATGCTAAGAAAGATTAGTATTTCAGCTAAATGGTGGTAGTTCCTTTACTTCAATAGGCCTATATTTACTGATTTATGAGCGATCTTCAAAAATCCATAAAAACAGGCAGTAGCTCTTAAACAAAACAATTTTTTTATTTAAGGACCCGATGTTAGCCTCGGAAAGGCTTCACACACCATATATTAAAAATTTAAACAATTTGGATAAATGAAGCATATGAAGAAATTCATTTATCGACATGGATGTTTTCTAAAATTGGCCAAATTTGAAGCGCGCCCTTTTCAATTCACTGTTATGCTTGCATGCACAGTGTAGCAGAATTATTGTGCAGCCACTGTGACATACCTACTATTAAATGAGTTATCTTCAGTAGATAGCAAACCAACCAACCCTACTATCAAATGAGCTATCTTCAGTAGATAGCAAACCAACCAACCCTACTATTAAATGAGCTATCTTCAGTAGATAGCAAACCAACCAACCCTACTATTAAATGAGTTATCTTCAGTAGATAGCAAACCCACCCACCCTACTATTAAATGAGCTATCTTCAGTAGATAGCAAACCAACCAACCCTACTATTAAATGAGCTATCTTCAGTAGATAGTAAACCAACCAACTCTACTATTAAATGAGTTATCTTCAGTAGATAGCAAACCAACCAACCCTACTATTAAATGAGCTATCTTCAGTAGATAGCAAACCAACCAACCCTACTATTAAATGAGTTATCTTCAGTAGATAGCAAACCAACCAACCCTACTATTAAATGAGCTATCTTCAGTAGACAGCAAGCCAACCAACCCTACTATTAAATGAGCTATCTTCAGTAGATAGTAAACCAACCAATCCTACTATTAAATGAGTTATCTTCAGTAGATTGCAAACCAACCAACCCTACTATTAAATGAGTTATCTTAAGTAGATAGCAAACCGACCCACCCTACTATTAAATGAGTTATCTTCAGTAGATAGCAAACCAACCAACCCTACTATTAAATGAGTTATCTTCAGTAGATAGCAAACCAACCAATCCTACTATTAAATGAGTTATCTTCAGTAGATTGCAAACCAACCAACCCTACTATTAAATGAGTTATCTTCAGTAGATAGCAAACCAACCAATCCTACTATTAAATGAGTTATCTTCAGTAGATTGCAAACCAACCAACCCTACTATTAAATGAGTTATCTTCAGTAGATAGCAAACCAACCAATCCTACTATTAAATGAGTTATCTTCAGTAGATAGCAAATCAACCAACCCTACTATTAAATGAGTTATCTTCAGTAGATAGCAAACCAACCAATCCTACTATTAAATGAGTTATCTTCAGTAGATTGCAAACCAACCAACTCTACTATTAAATGAGTTATCTTAAGTAGATAGCAAACCGACCCACCCTACTATTAAATGAGTTATCTTCAGTAGATAGCAAACCAACCAACCCTACTATTAAATGAGTTATCTTCAGTAGATAGCAAGCCAACCAACCCTACTATTAAATGAGTTATCTTCAGTAGATAGCAAACCAACCAACCCTACTATTAAATGAGTTATCTTCAGTAGATAGTAAACCAACCAACCCTACTATTAAATGAGTTATCTTCAGTAGATAGCAAACCAACCAACCCTACTATTAAATGAGCTATCTTCAGTAGATAGCAAGCCAACCAACTCTACTATTAAATGAGTTATCTTCAGTAGATAGTAAACCAACCAACCCTACTATTAAATGAGCTATCTTCAGTAGATAGCAAACCAACCAACCCTACTATTAAATGAGCTATCTTCAGTAGATAGCAAACCAACCAACCCTACTATTAAATTAGCTATCTTCAGTAGATAGCAAACCAACCAACCCTACTATTAAATGAGTTATCTTCAGTAGATAGCAAGCCAACCAACCCTACTATTAAATGAGTTATCTTCAGTAGATAGCAAGCCAACCAACCCTACTATTAAATGAGCTATCTTCAGTAGATAGTAAACCAACCAATCCTACTATTAAATGACTTATCTTCAGTAGATAGCAAACCAACCAACCCTGCTATTAAATAAGCTATCTTCAGTAGACAGCAAGCCAACCAATCCTACTATTAAATGAGTTATCTTCAGTAGATAGCAAACCAACCAACCCTGCTATTAAATGAGCTATCTTCAGTAGATAGCAAGCCAACCAGTCCTACTATTAAATGAGTTATCTTCAGTAGATAGCAAACCAATCCACCCTACTATTAAATGAGTTATCTTCAGTAGAGACCAAAACAAACAACCCTAAGTTTAAATGTGCTATCTTCAGTAGATAGCATGCCAACCAACCCTACTATTAAATGAGCTATCTTCAGTAGATAGCAAGCCAGCCAACCCTACTATTAAATAAAATATCTTCAGTAGATAGCAAGCCAACCAATATCTTTAGTAGAGAGCACCTGAACACAACAGAAGTGTTTCATACAAAGAACTGAAGAGAAGTTTAGCACTGATGTTAAGTGCCCTTTATAAATAAGGCTCAAAGTGTTTATATGATAGCACTGTCTCACTACATGAAAACTTGTTGGTACACTTGACAGATATCCAAAAATAAAAAACACCCACAAAATGATAATTCTAAGAAGTAGGAATAACTTTTTTCTTGTGTTTGGATGAAAAGTTCTAAACTTAAATCAATCACAAAATGGGTTTATGCATTGTCTATATCCTGGTTGTGGAGTACTGAATGAATTGACACTTATAAGTATTCCCTAGCCTTTACTTATTATTGTGTACTCACACTTCCCATCAGCAAATACCTTGACCCATATTCCCAACTCCCTCCATTACTATCCATATTTATATCCTATAGGGATTATGAGCGGAAACAATACAGACATCAAGTCTGTTATAATTGTATTTTCTTTGTGAAAACCCACAAGCAAGTTCAGCTGGTTAAACTTGCAACCTATGAATAATATGTTGCAGCCCTCGAATTAAGGATCTGAAGGGACACAGCAACTTTTTCATGTTGATAATTGCCTTGCATTTTCACTGAAAAGGCAAGGCAGCATGGCAGTTTGTAATATTTCAAGAGGGCATCATGGCAACTGTTGAAAATTTGAGAAGGGCACCAAGGCAATTTCTCAAAAGCAAAGAAAACACACACAAACAGTCTGATAGATTATTTTATAATGAAGGGGCAGGGCTGGCGCACCGACGGCAACTTCATTAGAGGGCACGGCAAGTGAGATTTTGAGGGCATTACAGCAGTGGGGATGGGCACCCATGGCATTATGACATGGGTGCCGTGGGTTAATTCGAGGGCTGATATGTTGCCCAAATAGAGGGATATTCCAGTTCCAGACTTCTGATCGATGTACACATCAAGAATTGAATTTCACTCACTTACCTTCAAGACAGAAGTGAGAAGGAAGGGCATCCATGAACGGGACATGAAAATGAAAAAAAAAAAGAAGCACATTAGTATACATGACATAATCATTCAAATAGAGTGGCTGATAGTAGGTTTGAACTGGTTGTCCTTCCATGGGGCTAATGAGTTGAAATCCATACATCCCCTATGGAAGACACGACCTTCCACACAGGGAGTGTTAATTTCAAATGGAGTTACCTGAATGGGTGACTACATTCAAATGGCTTCGTGTTCAAAAGTTATGTTTGAATAATTAAAGTTATGTTTGAATAATTAAAACATCTAGAAAACAAGTTGGGCCACTTTCCTTGTTCATCAAAATCAAGTTTATACCATGTAAAAGTAACCAGATTCTGCAACAAAATATGTTGACTTTTTGCAACTTTGCAAAGGTTTACCCTGACAGTCAACATTAATAGGTAAATTTTCACGGGAAAATTTTCTGGACACGTGACCAATGCGTATTAATGTGAGTGTAACCTCGAGCCTAATCTCTGACCCCCGGCGGTGACCTCGCTATTCAAGTCTTAGTAATTTTGAATTGGAATAGTATTTTTGACCATAATTTTGATAGAAATGTGTACATTGCAAATTTATTGAATATTATGTTATCTTAATTTCTTCACAATATCATTATAACATAATTTCAAAAATATCTATCTCACGGAAAAAATATTTATCTCACGGAAACTCTTACCATAACATTATTAACTTGCAACAAGTAACTTATCTTGCATCAAAGGAGGAATTCTTCCTATTCAAATACATTGGAAGAACACCCGCTGTGCTCGGGGTCACATTCCATATTGCTAATATGTCTGCGCCCATGGGTGTCACATATCCAGAAAATTTTCCCGAGAAAATTTACCTATTAATTTTCTTTTCCATCAAAATATTTGTAAAATTTCAATCTTGAAAACACATGAAAAATTCAAAATCTCTCAATTACTTTTCAAAATGATCTTACTTTTCATATTTTCCTTGCTATCTGGCTATTCCATTGGAATCCACACTACCCCTGTGGATGATTTAAGAAATATCTTCCACAGAGGGAGTATGTTTTTCAAATGGAAATGGTTAGCATGGTTAGGGTCAGGGTTAATTATTTTGCAACTTATACGCCCCTGTATATTGGTTTACCTATATCTTACACAACTGAAGTGACTTTTTCAAATGGAAGTTACACAATTCTCAATTCTATTCTATTTCAATCCCATACTCCCTCTGTATAGAAGTACAAAGTAAATCTGTGGCATCGGGGTCAATGCACTGCATGTTAAAAATGTGACACATAAAGAACATGGTGCGCTCAGCATGTACAAATCGCACAGCAGTTGGCGCGCCAAAGAAGCATTTACACACGCATTGCATTAAAATAATTATCTCATACCTCCAGTTTCTGAGGTCTATTTACTTTGTACTTCTGAATTGACCAACTATAGAAGAGCTATCTTCCAGAGGGGGAGTGTGGATTTCAATTTGAATAGCCCATTCCCTCACACCCACTCACCCATTCCAATAGTATTCATTAATGCTCTGCATGCTAGCTATGCGCTTCAACGGAAAAAGTTTTAAGTTTTGAAATATTTTCTCAAAATAATTTATCAAGAGCTATCTTAAGAACTACTGAATCAATACTAGGCTTGTTTGTACTCATTGTATTGCATTTTTCATGCTGATTCCAAATATGGTCATGAAAAGTCACATTTCTGAAATTTTTGAATTTTCAAAAAAACATTGTAACTTGTCGTCTGCAGTCGACACCCACGTGAAGAGAGTTAAAGTTACCATCAGTCACAATTGACCTAGATATTTGCATGGATGACCATCTTTGTGGAGATGCATCCCTGGTAAAATCTTTGTTGCAAATAGGGCCTACATTGACCATGTCCGTAAATTCTTACTTTGTTGGCAATTTTAGAGTGTCACAATTATTTCTAATACGGGCAATAAATTTCTCAAAAGATGATGATCATTGATGATTATCGTCATGACAACCATAACATTATTGTGCCAATGATGCAGGCGATAGTGACAGTAGTCAATAAAATTTCTGGCGTTGTGTAAGATATGGCGCTGATATAAAATGTACTCGGCTAATCCAACTGAAACCCATACACCCCTATGAAAGACATGACCTTAATCTTTACCACAGGGAGTGTGAATTTCAAATGGATTTACCTGAATAGGTGACTCTATTTAAAATCTACACCCCCTGTGTGGGAGATTAAGGTCATGTCTTCCATAGGGGGTGTATGGATTTCAACTGGAATAGCCCAATTTTGCTTGAAGCAATAAATCCTTCCGAAGCAGACAGCCATATCATTCAGTAAATGTCCCACTCTTTCAGGAATCTAAAAGAGAGGAGCTTTGTTTCTTGTTTTGACTGTCCAATATTGTGACATAGAACTGAAGTAAAGCATTTCCAATGCTACTGTCTGCCATTTTTTTCTTTTGTTAGGTGGCCAAATTGTTCTACACATTAAAAATGATTTTTCTTCTATACACCGATCTGACTACGCCATTACTGCGGCGTAACCGACGTAAAACTGAGGTGTCGGGGGTTCCATCAATTACTTGTTAGGGATACAAAATTGTACACAACAATGATTTTCAATACACAATCATGAATTGATTGAACAAATTAAATCTCCCGCACTGGTACTTCGGTGGTTCCGTCAATAGAGGGTCAACTACAGTAAATGCTTCTCGGAATTGTGAATAAGAAAAAGTGATAAAAAGTCACCTGTCTTTTTAATTTTTAAATGAACAATTTCTGGAACTTAGTGACAATCATACCCTACTGTGCATTCATGTACAAGCTGTATCAAAATGATTGGTACCCATCAGTTTTCATTGATAATGGATTCGTCTAACACATCAAAATTCAACATGAGATCCAAATAATTTGCAGATTAATTGCCATAAAAAGTCATTACCAATACATTCTGGACATTTCAAGAGCATCCAATGTTGTATTTGGGAGTGGCAAGCTTTACAATAAACATCAAAATTCATGGATACCAATCATTGCCTTTATGCTATTTATCATGTGTATGCAATGCACTAGTCTAGTTCATAATTATGTGTTTCGTTTACAGAGAACTAATCTTTCTTTTTCAGTTTTGTGTTCACCATAACTGCATGATTACAATAACTCAATATTTTTGAAGCAAGTCCAGTTTAAACACTACTTTGTGTGATATTTATGGATTTCAAGTGGAGCATCCCATCCCCATCTTGTATGATTGGATGAGGTAAACCGATATGATGTTTTGATAACGGGTAAAAGATATGTTTATATTGCACATATTATATTCAATTTTGTTTCTTAAGCACTGGCTTTGAATAATATAAAAGTTATAAGTGTGAACTTATACTGAAACAGTGGGAATTTTTTGCGCCAAATTTATGTTTGTGCTTTTCACGATCGAAGCAACATCCCCAAAAATAACAATGTGCACATATATTCCTTCTGTGTATAGGTCAATGCAATAAAACTAAGAATTGTGAATTTATAAACAACAGATAAATTGAACAAAATTGAAAAGTATGAAAAATTAATTTTCAACTTTTCTTTTAAAGCAGGGCACGTTTATTGAAGCACTTTTGTTTGTTATTCAATACATACACATTTATGGATGAATGGACGGGAACGGGAATGACTATCACAAAATGAACCAGATGAAACAGAACAATTTATTATGAATTTACATCATCTGACAAACTGATCAAAATACAAGGTATGTGTTAATAATAAGTCTTACCAGAGTTACATTACATCATAATAAGAATATAATTGAATAAATCACCATCATGACCAATCTAACTAAACATCATGAGCTAATCCTGGGCACGTCTATCTCGGTTGCAGGGTTAACATGGAGTGAAGTCTTTATCAAAGCACAAACAAAACATCACGCTTCACTCAGTGCAATTGATGATGCACGAATATAAAAACGTTCACTTGATGAATGGTCATCATGGCTTACTGCACTATGATCAATAATCAATTATCGAATGAATGATCGTCACAACAACATGCATGGACGTTATTAACATATCTGTATCCGAAATCTGAGCATTACAAATAGTTCCTCAATCATTGCACTTCTGGCAATATGTCACATTTAGTGGATATATGAAATCAGTGTGTTAATGTTGAATCGGCCCTATATACAGATATTTTATAATCGGATGGAGTGCCCAATCTCTGATGATGGTTTAAATTGAGGGCAGCAGGATGGTTGGATCCTTAAAACCGGTTTAACCCACCAGAGGCTGGTTCTAAGTCCAGAGACCTCAGAGATTCCTGCTTCATGGACACAACGTCTGAGGATGTCCTTTTGAGCTCGCTGCACTTGAGCTTGTGTGTATGCAGGTGCTCGGGATCATTTCGGCTGATGGAGTTCATATCAGCACTGGAATACGCTCTGAGGGAAGCGGGATGGTTGGATCCTTAAAACCGGTTTACCAGAGTCTGGTCCTAAGTCCAGAGACCTCAGAGAATTGATTGATGCCTACCCAAGACAAGTAGATATGCAGTTCAAGAAATACAATCCAAGACACCTTCAAAGAGGCATTATAATGGAGTGCTCATCTGTATAAGGGTGAAATAAGGCTCCGAAGGTGACTGCGCTGGTGCTCTACCAATGAATTACTTCTCTTCTTGCCAGATAAAATATAGCTCAATCAATTAGGCAGTACAGGTACTCTAATTAATAGTTATCTTCAGTAGATAGCTGTATATTCCATTTGAAATCCACACTACCCTGTACAAGATTTAGCTAAAGTCTTTCACAGAGGGAGTATGGGTTTCAAATATAAACTGCTTAAACTAATACCGTAAAACCTTGTCTACAAGCATATAGAGTGTTTTTGATGAAAGCTAAATTAATGCAAGACAGCTGTAAATATGCCAATACAATAGATTGGTCATACAATAGTACTTGTTTGTTTATGCTTGTATCGGTAATTTATTTGCTCAAACTCCGTAATATTATAACTTTGTCGATGGATGGCATCTGGATTAATTTAGCTTTCATCAAAAGCACTCTATATGCTTGTAGACAAGGTTTTACAATATATGTTACAGTTTATTATCATAATCTGTGTCAAATACTTCATTTTGTGCTTTGTGGTTTTCATGAGCTCAAAATTTGAGGAAGCAAGAACTAATCATGTACTTTTTCAAGTTAACTTATCCAAAAACCAGCATTTCAAAAATAAATTGTCTCTTACTTTGTTTTATCATGGTAGGGCAGTATATTGAGATGGCTCTGTACTTGCATACCTTCACACACCAATGGGCCATTCCAATTAAAATCCTTACACCCCCTATGAAAGACATATCATTAATCTCCCACACAGGGAGTACAGATTTCAAATGGAACCAACCATTCAGCTAATCCCATTCGTAATTTACACTCCCTATGTGGAAGATTAAGGTCATGTCTTCCACAGAGGGTGTATGTGTTTCAAATAGAATAGCCTAATGTAAATAGATAGGATTGACAGGAGACAATGCTATCTACTGGTGTCACGTTTACCCCTGTGCGTTGACTAGGCTGTCAAGAAAACATAAGTTTCTGTTGGTGTACCTTCCCCTGGTTGACACACTTGATAGCCACCTTCACTCTAAACATCCTCATCTGTCAGTACACAGTTCTTTAACCCCAATAGCTGTTTACATGCATAGAATGACCTTTGAGTGTGTTGGGTATAAACACTCATACTCCACAACTTGAGGTTAACTTTTGAGCTATGCCTGTTATATGGAGGTTATTGGACTTTGTCATGGGAGATGAGATAATTTTGACTCATTTGATAGCCGTCTTGGATCAAGCTGCTTACATCAAAGATGAATTGCAATGTTTTGAATGCATGTGTGAACATTCTTTATTTATTTGCCTGCATGTGAGAAGCTGATTTGGTGACAACGACTGGTTTAACTTTTTAAAGAAAGCCCTTGTATTTTCTCAAAACAATACATTTTATTAAGTTCATTTGAAGAAAATTACAGGAAAAATAATTTTGTCATTGTTTTTTTTAAATCAAAATGATAACCTAAAATTCCTCCATTATACAAATGCTACACTCCTTTGACCCGAGTACGATATATGCATGAATGTCATACATATAATATATAAAAATGTCATACATAAAATGATAACCACCACATAGATTGTATTGTCTACCAAAGCATATTTGGAATAGTAATGTCATATTCGCTCATTTTATCTTTTCTATTCTAGATAAACTATACTTATAAATTTAAAATATAAATATTATTGAAACTTATTATTAAGAACTTATCTGTTAAAAGCTATATTCTAGTCCTGTGTGGAGTGGAGTACATCATGAAACCAACATGAGCAAATGAGGTGATGATGTGTGAACCAACACCAGTAAATGAGGTGATTCAGCAACAACCATGCTCATGTCAGCAACAACCATGCACAAAAACAAAGAGAATCAAGCCATGTTTTAACAATCTCCTCTGTCATTAGACATTTTTTCAGCAAATTTGCCACCCAATGACTCCCTTTTTTCATCAGCCTACCCCAATGACTCCATTGTTTAGAAGTTTACACCAAATCTGCCAATTTCTGTACACTTTGTGCGCATTTGAACGATTTTTTACATTTTTGTACCAATTTTAGCTTTTAAATGGCAAATATGTGCAAAATTGTGCACATTTTTGCCCAGAAAGTTATTTTTCACGGTCAATACGGGGGTCAATAACACTAAAGTTTTAGCATTTCAACACATAACAACCCCCCATCCAAAATGCCTGGCCAAAGTAATACCAAATTTAATTTGTCCAATGGCACATTTTGCAGCACTTGATCATGTTCTACCACCAATACAAATTATTTGATAGGATCTGTGTCAAATGTTTTTAGGCACGTAAAAAATAAGACTAGCTTATTGTGTTGGTCACAAGTGTCTCTGTATAAGAACCCACTCAAACTATAGCGTTGCACTGGGATATTCCTGTTGGAATCCATACACCCCTATAGAAGACATTACCTTTAATTGTCCACACAGGGAGTGTGAATTTCAAATGGGGTTATCTGAATGGACTACTCCATTTAAAATCTACACTCCCTTTATGGGAGATTAAGATCATGTCTACTATAGAGGGTGTATGGATTTCAACAGAATATCACATATTTGGTAATCTGCACACTATGGACCACAATGGCCTTATCCCAAATGCATAGTTCAATAACCTCAATTAAACACTCATAGTGCAACATTTGACCTCAAGCTGCAGAGTATGAGTTTTTGTACCCAAATTTTCAAAGGTCATTCAATGAATGTACATATGTATTGGGGTTAAAGAACTGTGCCCTGATATATGAGCATGTTGTGGCTCCTAGCCTACAGCAGTCCTGCACCTGAAATACTGATAGAGTAATTTGTTTTGTATGTCGGATTAAGTACATCTAAGTATACACAGTGAGTAATCTTCCATTACTTGTAATTAACTAAACGTGGCCATGCAAACACTAAACACCTTGTAATGCAAGTTGTGTCCAACCTGAGTAAGCTTATGTGTTACATAAAAAGTACCACTTTGAGATAATATTAAGACTAGAGCTATCTTAAGAACCACTGAACCAATACTAGGCTTGTTTGTATGCATTTTGTTGCTGATTCCAAATATGGTTATATAGTTATATAAATGTACAATTCTGAAATTTTTTGAATTTTTAAACAAAATTTGGAACTTGTCGTCTGCCGTCGACAAGTGTGTTGAGAAGGTTAAGCTTTGAGCCTGCGGCTGAATACATGCCAGATTTGCTATTTTAGATGTGATGGACTGAGACAAGTAGCTTTAAAGGCATGCTTTGTGCTGAGAGCTGGTGAGTACGTTTATGGCACATATTTTGTACAATGAAAGAGAGAAACCAGGTTTTCAGCATGTTTCTCGATTTGAGAAGCAAACTGAATGAAAAAATCATTTGAAAAACCAGGTTTATTGATTTGAAAAGCAAGGTTTTTTCCAAACCTAACTTATCGTGTATGATACACTAGGTTTTTTTATTCGAAAAACAGGGTTTATGTCAATTTGAATCTGATTTTAAGATTTTGAGACTTACGAAGCATTGTACTTGTTAGGGACATGGACACATGTACAACTAAATTATATCAGAAGTTATTTCAAAGTGACTTTCATATAGTGGGTTTATCTATAAACACCAAAGATGTGACCTGCATATATATGTGGAACTGAACCACAAACCGTGGAGCACCTATTGCGATATTTGCAAGAATGCAAAGTTGATGACCTTGCAGGGAACGATGATATTGCTAAGAGTTGTGTCCAGCTTTGGATGAAACACAATATCTAGCGTGTGTGGACACAATAAGAAGAAGTAGCACACAGATCTTATTCATTCTATTGGGAGTGGCCTTCTTTCTATTAGGCTTTTCCAATTAAAATCTATACACCCACTCTAGAAGATATGACCTCAATATTCCAAACAGGAGTAACTTAAACAGGTAACTCCATTTGAAACCTACACCTTCAGAATGGGAGATTACAGCCATGTCTTCCACAGGGGGCGTATAGATTTTAAGTGGAATAGCCTACTTGCTATTCTTTCTTCCTATTAACTGGGCCAGCATGTTGTTATAAATGCTAGACTATTATAGCCTGGCTTGTGCATTTTACATAGGTCTGGCCCATAGATTTTCCATGGACTCAAGCGTATGTCCCTAATGGACCAACCAAGCTAAACAATGAATTTCCTGAAAACTTAAATTTGGTTTTGTCTGGGTCTGAAATTTAGAACAGCAAGGCTGCATGACCAATATTGGACTATTCCAGTTGAAATCCATACACCCCTATGAAAGTCATGACCTGAATCTCCCACATAAGGAGTGTATACCGTATTTCGTCGAATAAACGCCCCCGGGGGCGTTACATATTCCCAAGGGGCGTTTATTAGAGGTCATTTGTATACGACAATTCCCGTTAAAATCATTAGGTAAGCTTAAAAGTCACGCTAAAATGACGAACTATGAACTTTTGACACTGACTTTTGGTTCACTTCGTGTTACGATGCAGATTTTCGCCAATTATTGACGCTTATTATTGACCATGTGGGGAACTTGGTAAGCTTACTACACAAGATAGCATGGAAATATCGGAATTTTTGAAACATCTTGGTTGAAAAAAGTGGTGGGGGCGTTTATTTGAGGGGGGGCGACTATTTGACGAAATACGGTATTTCAAATGGAGTCGCCCATTCAGAAAACCCCATTTGAAATTCACACCCCCTGTCTGGAAGATTAAGGTCATGTCTTCCATAGGGTGTATGGATTTCAAATGTAATAGCCCATTGTCTTAAAATAGAATATGTCAAGAAGTTGTCAAGAGTGAAATGTGTGAAGACATCTTACCCTTCCCAGAATCCTTTGCAGCATGATACATCACCAGAGATGATACATCACCTTTCTTCATCAAATGACACTCCCATTACTTTGCACAGGCTCCCTTTGTTTTCAATTTGAGAATAGACTCACCAAACATGGGTTGATAGTCAAGAAATAAACATATCAAGGGTTGAAAACCAGAAAGCCTTAACTCAAGAAATGCCATTTAGAGAAACACAAGTTTTAATATTTTTGCGAACTAAACCTACCTCTTGGCATTTTGAGATATTCCCATTTCAGACCAAAAAGCAAGTGAGTAAGGAACATAGACTAATATAGGCTGATACCATTTCATGGTTCAGCAAAAAAAATTGGCATGACGTATTGCATCTATTTATAAAATCTGTCAAGTTAAAAACACCTTATATAGCATCCAGGGCTAAGTATAGTTTTAATACAGTGAATTAGGGAACTTAAGACAACGTCAACCTCATTGGAATGCAAATTTGCCCAAAGCAACCATCTTTTTCATTAAGTAAGTCCATTATATGGTTCTTTCTTTGCTCTAATGTGTCATAGAAGGGAACAAATAAGGAAGTTATGACAGTGAGAGTTCTGAAGAGCAGCTGTCTTGTTTCGTTAGGTGAAACAAACAAATTAGCTTGGTTTTTTGATTGACCATCGATGCTAGAAGTCCTATGATGTTGTGATGGACTTGCCCTTTTGTTGACTACTGGCAAGTTTTGGTCGAATGAGAGCATTGTGTAATGTTGGAAATTCCAGTTCATGATCACGATTTAGTTCTGGCGATTTTTTCTTGATCTGGATGGCCTCCCGCACTAAACGGAAGTACTCTCTATCATCCTTGGCTAAAACCTTTGTGGATTCCCAGTCAATGTTCAACTCAAAATGAGTTAACTAACTCACATTTTGTTAACTCACCTCTACATTTATGCTTCAATCATATTTAGACCTGACCTACATCCCAGGCTCAAATCATCCAGAAACATATCCAGGGTTGAAAGCCAGAAAGCCTCAACTCAAAAACACCTGTTCCCACAAAATGAGCATATAGTCGCCAGGGCACTGTAGAGGATACAGTCCATTAATTATGACAAAATTCAATAGAACACAAAAGAAATGGCGGAGGAAATATTGATTTTCGGACCAAAGCAAAGAGCCAACTTTATGCTCATTTTTGTGAGAGCTGGTCATAGTGAGTTACAGCTTTGTGGTTCTGAACCCTCGATATGTAAGCATAACCCTTGCAATGCCAACCCAAATAACCAGGATAATACAATTGGGTGCATTTTTACAACTTTATTACTCGCAAAGTATCAGCTTTAATAAACATCTGAAATTGAGTTTTTGAAATTAACATAGAAACGGTTTCACTATGATATCATGATATTAGCAAGATGAAAGAAATGAAAATTGGAAGAAGTTTATATTGAAAAGAATTATTCCTTACTTAAGTCTACACAAAACAGATAGCCTATTGAGTTGAGTACAGGCATGCCTTGTCTTACTTGGGGAGAACTTGAAACAGACAAACGGTGCGATCCATCCTTCAAACTAGAAACCATATACATTTAATGCTCTGTGTGCCAGCCACATGCTTTAACATAAGAAGTCGCAAGTCTCAAAAGAAGGGGGTTTGGGGGGACGTGCCCTCCCTACACTGTTGTCAGTCAGTTGAGGAAATACACCCAATCGGGGCGGGGGGAATTCATGAATTAGCTATTATGGTGAACGGAGCATGAGCAGGACCAAAAAGTGTAGAACAGTTGGGGGAATCAAAACCTGTGCCCCCCTATCGAAAACCAGCACACGTCACTGGAGCTACTCAAGAACCACTGAACCAACGCTAGGCTAATTTTAATGCATTTTTCATGCTGATTTCAAATATGCTCATATTTTAATTCTGAAATTTGTTAATTTTTAAAGAAAATTTGAAACTTGTCGTCTGCAGTTGACACCGGTATGGAGAGAGTTGTGCCATGAGCAAACTCTTAAAACACATGTTGCTCTTGATTCACCATGTAATGGTTTACAGCAAACCTTTCACCAAATGCACAATATATCAATATTTATCTAGTCTTACTTACAAGGATCTTCTTGATTAGGATTGGGCTATTACTGTTGATATCCATACACCCCCTATAGAAGACATGACCTTAAGTTGCCACACAGGGAGTGTAGATTTCAAACGGAGTCACCCATTCAGCTAGCCTCTTTTGAAATCCACACTCTCTGTGTGGAAGATTGAGGTCATGTCTTCCATAGGGGGTGTATGGATTTCAACTGGAATAGCCCAAGATTTAATCGATACTATTTAATGATTGTATGGAAGGAGTATTGCTTGATAGGATACATGTCTACAGGTTTCCCTTAGGGTGGGTACTGGTACTCTGTCTATAAAAGCTACTTGATAAAACAAACCCAGCCCATGCAACAGGTGCATCCAATGGCCTGTAGGGGCTTCATTGTTAATAGAAATTTATCTTTGTAACATTATGATCATCTTTATTGGAGATGGACATGCCTTTGTTATTTGATTGACTCTTCATTTAAAAAGTGCTGTTGGTTGGAAACATATCAGTGATGGGTTGAAACTGGGTATAATGTTAGGGGATTGGGGTATGTATACCGACTCTGAATCGGGAGGAGAAATAATTACAACAGAATGTTGACATAAGGCTGCGATCACATAGAAGTATACTGTATACGGTATTCGCTATACGTACGTATACGCTCATTCGATCAGGCTGAGTTCACATAGGAGTGTGAACTCAGCCTGATCGAATGAGCGCATATCGTATAGCGAATACCGTATACCGTATCTTAATACTAATTACGGCGTGTCCGTCCGTCCCTCTGTCCGCTGGCGCTATCGGCGCGTGCGCGTGCGCTTGCGGTTCGCGTTCACGCTGTGTGCACTATCGCGTGCTTTCGCGGTGCACTATCGCGTGCTTTCGCGGTGCACTATCGCGGAGTATCAACGGGAGTGTGCGCGGAGTACAGTGCCTATAACCGCTTTTGCGTTCACGTTTCTCGCGATTGATTTCATTACTTTAGTAACGGCCTATATCCACGTCCAGATAGGGCTTGGAAGAGGCGAATGATGGGTTTCCAAACAACAACACTTTTGTAAAATGTACATAACTCATTAACAACAAGAAATTAAGCAAGTTTTCAAAGTATATGATTTGTAGAATGAACTTTTGCAAAACATCAAAGTGTTATTTTTCAATAATATATTGATTTAGACAATAAAAATCGATTTTTTGGCTGCTTCGACCAACAATACCACATCTACCCTTAAGTTGTGTCAAGTTGGGTCTTGATCATTGAGAGACGCATTTCATAGTGGTTTAAAAAGTCAGGGCAGTTATATGGGTAACGGGTTTGGTATGGGTAACGGGTTTGGGTAATTAGAAATAGGCCTATCACGAGAAGCGCCCGACCCGAGAACCGCGAAATCTAGTACAGTATACTTCTATATGTGATCGCAGCCTAAACAAAAGTGTTTTTGAAACTTTCAATGGAAACTAATGAAGGAATATTTCATTACCTTTCAATGTTTTTGATAATGATCTGTTACCATCCTCAGCAGTTGTTGTAAATGTGAACAGGTTAAATCATCCCTTTTATTACCCCCTTCACCTGCATTTTAATCCCGTCACCATCATCAGTTTGTTTCTACTGTGCTGTAACTGCAGGGTAGCAATAAGCCAAATCGCTATTGTAACTTCCGGTTTTTTTAGGACACTTTGCCCTTCGACCTATCTGGAAAATTCAGAAAAATTCGGGTTTTGTGCGTACAAAATATAATTTAAAACGTGTTACTAGAATAAAAACAAACTTAAAAAACATTATTATTAAATGAATTAATTATTTAAATATTTTTAATGATAACATTATGACAATAATAAATAAATTATTAATAATTACAGCAATTTTCCCGATAGGTCAAAGGACAAAGTGTCCTAAAACTGCAAAAAAACTGTCCCACAATGCATTGCAAACTTCCAATGCCGATTGGGCTTATTCACTACTCCTCTATTTAGTGCAGAAGGTGGAAGTCCTAAAAATATTTTTTGTGACCTTCAAGGTCAGATTTTGAATGCTCGCTGTATTGTAGTACCCAAATTGTTTCTACTGAGAAAAATATTTTGGAATAAAAATCAGGAAATGGAAAAAATCACAACTAAATGTGGGTACACCCTGTCAGTCCGAAACAACGTCAATAACAACCCCCCGTCAGTCCAAAAAACAGAAAAAAAAAAAAACGTCAACCCTAATTTAAAGCATTTCCCAACATATTGATTGGTTTTTAGTTTTACTCCCTTTGAATGAAGCTATAGGGACATGCAGAGGACATGTAATATCATTATAAAGCTCTTTTGAGGAAAATTTGCCTGTCCATTAGGCCAAAAAAAAATAATTGTTTGTTTGTCCATAAAGGCTTATGAAATAGTTGGGTCGGTAGGTCGGATTTTTTTTTTTTTTTTTTTTTTTTACAGATATTGCACTTGAAACTGACAACTGACAAGACTGGTAAATAAGTCCAAACACACAGCACTTCACTGGTTTAACTCTGAGAGATGGTTCTGCTGATAGGCCTGGCATTTTCGGGTAATTTTGTACCCGGGTACCCGGCGCATTTTTTCGGGCGGGTAACCGGGCACCCGCAATTGGAAAAAAAAAAAAAAAAAAGTTTTTTAGGAAGGAAATGCTATCAAACTCACGTAAACGGGGGAGAATAGAGGTCATTTATGGTTCTCTAAAAAAAAAAAAAAAAAATTGAAGATGTTTTGTATTTTTAATATGAAATTGATACTTTGTATTCATGTCATACTCTATTAATGATTTCAAAATGCATTCAAATTCAATGCATTTTGAAATCATTAATAGACTATGACATGAATACAAATTATCAATTTTCATATTAAAATACAAAACATCTTAATTTTTTTAATTTTTTTTAGGTCAACCATGAATGATCCTAGCATTTAGGTCTAGGTCCAGGACACTACAAAACCGAAAAAATAAAAACTTAAAAAAATATTAAAAAATCTTTTTTTTTTTTTTTTTTTTTTTTGAAAAATTCCAAAAAAAAAAAAAAAAAATTCCAAAAAAAAAAAACGGTCGGGACCAGGGTACACGGTCGGTCGGACGTGGACAAACAAACAATTTTTTTTTTTTGGGCCTTATCTCGAAAAATGAAAACGCTGACATACAGCCCATTTATGGTGGAATGCTACAAGTTTAAAGCAGCCTGTGCACACTCGCACAAAGTGGAGACCCCACTACAAAATTGTGAAATACGGATGCTTGAGGATGTCAACAACTCGAAAAAAAATCAGCTTCTTGTCATAAGAAAGGTGTTGTCTTTTAAAGATGGTTGTGGAGTGCACAATTGTGTGAAAAGGCAACATTGTCACAACATATTCCAAGTGGACAGTTCATATCCCATTGTGACACAATTTCGTAGTCTGCAATGCGACCCATTCTGACAAAACCAGGAACAAGTCACATTTTGACATTTCATGATTTGGATAAAAAGGTAAGCACAATACAATAAGCTTTAAAATGATACCAAAATTATACAAATAGCATCAATACTTTTCAAGATATGAATAAGTTTTTAAATGATATATTGATATTTTTGCCAAATTACTATTCTGAGTAATGGGCCAATTAGTTTCCTGTCTTACACAGGATTGAATAGGGATTATCATAGTTCAACTGTTAATTATTGATTAAATAAACCTCTCTTTTTTAAGTACTATCAAGATTTAGAAGTCTACTTAATCCCACAGTCAAATACCACAAAATCAAGAATTACAAAGTTTGATTTTTTTTATGGGAATGTCATCTAGCGACTTGTTCCGGGTTTTGTTGGAGCTGGTCACATATGTAGCAGTACAGATACAAGTTTCAAGGTTGCTTATATCCAATATGTCATAAAGATGTACAAGATAAAAAGGAAGCTGTCAGCTGTAAAGCAACATCAGACATATGATACCTACACCTCTATGCCATCTGAACTAATAAAACAGCCTGGTACTGTACTGGCAATTTTGACTTATGACCCACCCTAATGGTTTGCAATAGGGTAAGTAAAGACATAGCTGATAAAAAGCATTGGGTAGAGTATAGAAATGAGAAGAAAACATATGCTGAGGGTCTTGTAAGGGGTCTTGGACGTGTTTAGTATTCACTTAACATAAAGGTTGGCTGTTAGTAATTGAGTCATTTGGGAATCAGCTGAGAAAGTATCATGCACTATTCATTTTATTAACTCTAAAAAATGGTTGTGTCCACCGGATAAATTTACATTCATGCTTATTTTTGTTTCCACCATATTTGATTTAAACTACATTGCAATATAACAATGTGAGTTGCTACTCTTTGCTATTATGGCAATTTTCATTTCCAGACATTAAATGGTAATTACATAATAGCAAAGGAGAAGCCATAATTGCACAATATGAAAGTTTTTTATAATATTATTGCACCATTATCACAGGCATTTTGAAAATTGCACAACTGCAACATAGAATTCACAATTGCGTTATTTTATAATAGCAAAGGAGAATGCATAATTGTGCTTATATGAAAGTTTCTATAATTGCATAAATGTGCTATTATCACTGAGCATTTTCAAAATTGCATAGTTGCAATGCGGAATTCATAATTTCACTAATTTCAAGATAATAATGTTGATAATTGCATAATAGTAAATGAGAAGGCATGAGAAAACTCATCAAATGTTTGCCAAATTTTTAAGCTTTCGTGATATTTTAGGGTCAATTTAGCCTCCAGAAAAAATAAATAAATCCAGGCCGACTGACCATACATGAAAAGTCCATCCGACCGCAAAACAGTTTTGTTTTTTTCGTAGCCTTACCAGCAGTTTTTTCTATTCTGCGATACATTATTATGGCTATTATCAATTCCAACACCTTTATGGCTTAAATAAACTGACCCAAAGGGATATACAGTCTTGATGAAACTACCTGCAAGAAGCACTTGGTAAGGATACATGGCAGCGATGGCTATTAACAATACGGTGCCACTTTGATGTGACTATGATGAGTACACTTGACATTGTCACTTGACTTTGTCAACACCCTCACCAGAATATCATGTCTTCCCAGAGCAGGTATTTCACACTTGCCATAATGCATTGCTTCTATTTCAAGTTTTTTACTGATTCACTATTCTAGTGCAACACAAGTCGATAGTGACGAAATGTACCTCAATGAACAGAGCAAATCCAGATCTTGCAAAATATGTTTATTACATGATTATCAACCCATGTTTTAGCCAGTCTATTCTCAACATGAAAACAAAGGGAACCTGTACAAAGCAATAGGAGTGTCATTTGATGTAATGAGGTGATGTGCAATGTTGCAAAGGATTCTGGGTAGGATGTGATGTCTTCTCGGATGCCTTCCAATCAAGAGTGAGTGGGAATGGTTGCAATATACCCAGTAAACACAAAAATGCTTTTTAAAAGGTTACAGACATTAAATATCAGATTATGTTGTTCAAGTCCAAAGATTTACTCACGTTTTAGACGTTTCATCTTCCGTGCAGAAGATTTCATCAGTAAAAACGTGAGTAAATCTTTGGACTTGAACAACATAATCTGATATTTAATTTAATTATATCAGTCCTGATGAACTTATTCAAAGAGGTTACAGACATGTTATAAACACATTTTTGTTTTGGTCAAAACGTGCATATGGAAAACTTTTGCCCTGATTTGTGCATTAGCTATTTGTTTGCAACACTCAGTGTGTGTGTGACCTTTTTGTACACGACGACCTAATTGCACGGCTCATGAGCACTGCTCAGATAAGTGGACCATTCCACTTTACCAAATGGATCCTAAACAATAGCGTAACAGAGTGAGTTAGGCCTGTAGCAGGAAGTATAGCGTCGACAAACACATCCCCGTATCGTAAAGCGTTGTGGCCCGAATCGCGGGTCAAATAATCGAAAAGTCGCCTAATTTTTCTCTTTACCATTGGTTTCTATGGGACAGGAAACTATAGGAAGTCGCGGGAGACAATGTTGAAAAGTCGTCCAATTTTTTTCTTAACCATTGGTTTCTATGGGACAGGAATTGTCAAAAGTCGCGGGAAAATCTTCAAAAGTCGCCCAATTGGGCTACCAAATCGGGTTTGGCAACCCTGGAGACACGGTCCTCGTGATTGGACAAGTTTTGCCCACCTCTTCCCATGAACCAATCACGAAGTGTGTTATATCATTGGAAAGAGAATATTATGTAGATTTTGATTCCGTCCGACGACCTCACATTTGACAGATAGTTTAATTTTGCTGATGAATTTAGCGCTGGCAACCCGCAGAAAATCGTCAAAAACAGGCACTGTCCTCATTGAAGCTTGAAAAAAAACGACCAAACGAAATCAAAATTGCCCATCGGTTCCCGTCATTGGATACAATAGAATTTAGGCTTATTTGAAAGAAGAAGTGTTATATTTTATGAAACCGTCCGACGATTATAAGAAAGTTTATTTTAAAAGCCATCAACAGCAAAAGTTTTGTCAAAAACGAAAAATGCGCCGACGGAATCCCGTGCTTAATGAACCAATTAGGCCTGTGTTGAGCAGATGCGCGCAAGTTTTGCATATGAGTTATGAAGGTCATGAAAAGATATTTAAATCCATTTAATATCAAAAAGCACTGCAACACGATTTTTAAACTGTTGTCAAAATGTTACTCCTAAATATTTTAGGCAAACAATTTTGTAAAATGTTGCAACACTTCGTTGTAATTATGTTAGAATGTTTTACATGCAGATTTCAAAAATGTTTCCTGATTGTTATTAAAGCGTTTTTATATTAGTTACATTATTCCCGACATTTAAACATTTTCTGTAAAACATTTTTGTATTCTGAGAGTTATTTATCATACTCAAATATCAAAGTCTACTCCAAGAATGAAATTTGTTGGGGAAATCTTTTAATAGTTCCCCGAGTGCTCTTTGTACTTCAATTATGCTAAAAAATAGACTGGCCTCTTCGGAGCGTGCTTTGCTAATCCGATATATGGATTGTAGGGTCAATACGCCTATTCTCGGTCACACGCCTATTCTCGGTCAGTTAGCGATTTGAACAATCGCTGACGATCGTTGCTTTAATTTCAGCCGTGTCTTCCTAAGCGAATCATTTAGCCGTACCCGGTGCTGCAGGTTTTGGTGACTTTTTAATATCACGGCAGCACAGTTCACCTCAAATGATAGATTTTGAGATTGTATGGTGACCTGAAATATCGGCATTTAAAAAAATAATGACGTCATTTAAGAGGGATATTGTAATATAATCAGTGATGCGAAATTGTACATGCATTTTAAAGCTGTAATTTTAACAAGTTGATCCACCTGCATCGTAAATAACACCATAGCAAATGATTGGTGTTGTGTTTATGTAAATTCCCATAGAAAAAGGGGTGTCCGAGAATAGGCATACGAATTCCGTTGGTATTCCTATTCTCGGTCAGTGTTCCCAAGTATGAGCTATGTTGACATTGTTGTTGCCATGTGTCCTACAAATGATTATGCATGAGCACATGAGAAGTATTGCATTTTGCTCTGCAGGCTTAAATTAGGCCTATAGCCATTTGTCGAATACAAATGAGCGAGGAGAAATTATTTGTGACCGCCCGCCCTCCCTCCTCTACCCCTTACCCCATCCCCTAACCTGTCGTATTTTCGAGCTTTTTCGGTCGGAAAAATTGGGTCAACAATGTCACATTTCTGGCGTTAAAAATGGTTCCTGCCCTGGACCGAGAAAGGCGCTATAACTGACTATCTCCTCGGGCCTACACGTGCTATTAGCGCAATTTTGTCATTACTTTATATACATGTTAGCACAAATAGCACTGCTATTTTCATGGATATGCTATCTGTGCAATTGACAGTGTTATTTTTTGAGGACTTAGAAAAAACCCATTAGGGACATTAAAAATAGCTTTAAATGTTAATTTTAGCGCAGTTATCATGGTTATGCTATTTTTGAGTTCTCCTATTACTTGGAGGGGTGTTATTAGCGCTGTTGTGCTATTCTTATGGTTAGACCTTATAGCGTGCTATTAGCGCTATGGTGCTATTCTTAAAATGGTTAGGCCTTATAGCGTGCTATTAGTGCTATTGTGCTCTGGAAATTGTTTTGGCCTTAGGCGGCATATAGCGCGTTATTATGGCAATAATGTTATTTATAATCGCAATAATAATTCTTGTACACTTGGAGGGTGCTATTAGCGCTATTGTGCTATTCTTAAAATGACCTAGACCTTATAGCGTGCTATTAGCGCTATTGTGCTATTCTTCAAGGGGCACAACACTAAATCCTTCCGCATTTGGTGTAACCTTGTATAGTTCCGGTTAAAACTAGCGCCTGAGCAAAATGTATCAGCCTCTCGTGGGTACTAAATCCGAGTGAATCGTGCTTGTTTTTATGGGAACAACAGAGTAGGACCTCAACATTGAAAAATATATTCAATAAATGTTTCAAATCGATTGCGAATTAGTGACAGGCTGTCGGAATAATATCAAGGCCGGAACTGGTAAGGAGGCAAAATTGTCGGCTGAAATTTGTGAGGGCGCTGTTTAGGTGCCCGTAGTGCAAAAATTTTGACTTTCATCGCTTGGATGCTAAATTGGTCAATTTGGGGGCCCTAAGGTATGTTGCCCCCCGTATTTACGCCACTGATCGATCTGCAGTGGTATTGATACCAAAATGAATTCATTTTCATCAGTAAAACGTGAGTTTTGGTGATTTGTATGTCCCCTACCAAATGAATTCATTTTCATCAGTAAAACGTGAGTTTTGGTGATTTGTATGTCCCCTACCCTTAATATTGTTATTATTTTATGTTGCTACACATGGAGATTAACCCTTTTTTCACATTTTATGTTTATGTACCTGACAACTAATGGTTTAATTGCTTTTAAAATAATTACTAGAAAGTTAGAACAACCAATTAGCTACATATTGATACCAAAATGAATTCATTTTCATCAGCAAAACTTGAGTTTTTCGTGATTTGTATGTCCCATACCCTTAATATTGTCATATTTTATGCTGTTAGATATGGAATATTAACATATTTCTCATATATTATGTTTAACTACCTGACAACTAATGGTTTAAATGCTTTTAAAATTATGCTAGACAATGAGAACAATCAAATAGCTACATATTGATACCAAAATGAATTCATTTTCATCCGCAAAACTTGAGTTTTGGTGATTTCAATGTCCCCTATCCCTTAATATTGTCATATTTTACGCTGTTAGACATGGAATATTAACATTTTCGTATATTTTATGTCTATCTAGCTGACAACTAATGGTTTAATTGCTTTTAAAATAATAATAGAAAGTTGGAACTATCTACATGTATTAGCTACATATTGTTACCAAAATGAATTCATTTTCATCAGTAAGACCTGTGTTTTGGTGATTTGTATGTCCCCTACCCCTTAATATTGTCATATTTTACGCTTCTACACTTGAAAAATGGATATTTGTTTACATTTTTAAGTGTATACAGCTAACAACTAATGGTTATTTTGCTTTAAAAGATTACAAGAACCAAATAGCTATGTATTGATGCCAAAATGAATAAATTATAATGAATAAACATCGAGTTATGTTGGATTGTATGTCCCCTACCCCTTAATATTGTCATATTTTACACTGTTACACATTGGAAAATTAACATTTGTTCACACTTTATGTAGACCTGGTGGTTTTTCTGTTAAAAATAATACTGGAAAGTTAAAACAATCAATTAGCTACATGTTGATACCAAAATGAATTCATTATTATGAGTAAAGGTTGAGTTATGGTGGTTTTTATTTCCCCTAACCCTTAATAATACCATATTTGACATGGTTATACATGAAAAAATAACCTTTTCTCACATTTTATGTCTATCTACCTGACAAATAATGTTTGTTTTGCTTTAAAATAATACTAAAACATTTGAACAATCAATTAGCTACATATTAATTCCAAAATGAATTCATTATCATGAGTTGAAGTTGAGTTATGATGGTTTATATTTCCCCTACCCCTTAATATTGTTACACGCGCTGCTACATGTGGAAAAGTAACTATTTTTTACATTTTCAGTCTATTTTCCTGACAAGCAGTGGTTGATCTCACTCCGCACATATAAATATTCAAAATATTATATGAATGGTAACTTACCAAACAAATTTTGTTAATGGAACTTATATAGTTCAGCTGAGTGACATATTTTAATATGTTGGGGGGTGTTTACGTGTCTTAAAAGACACGTAAACACCCCAACCCTGAACCCTATACACACCCACACCCCCCCCCCACACACACCCCACCTACCCCAAACCTACACAACACAAACCAACATGCACGCAAACATGCACTTATATAAATATTTGAACCAGAACATCAATGTTTGCCTAGACATGATAGATATGCTTGATATTAAAAACAAAATTAAAAAATGGAGCTTAATTAATTTTGAAAATAGAAATTGGCACAATAGTAAAATTTGAAGCCAGTGCCATAAAAACACCCACCCTACGCATTGTTGTGAAAAATCTGATTTTCCACTAGTGTATGGACTGGCCACTTCCAGTCATGATCTAATGAAACCTAGGTTTGCTTTCAAATAATACTAGAAAGTTAGAACAATCAATTAGCTACATAGTCATACCAAAATAAATTCATTATTATAAGTAAAAGTTGAGTTATGGGGATTTATATCTCCCCTACTCCTTAATTTTGCCCTATTTTTTGTGATTTTATGTGATTATCGTCCATATATAAAATGACCTGTAAAAAAGTGTTACCACAATTTGAGACCACTGCCTACCTAGCAGTGATCTAGAAGGTCCATACTAACTACCTATGGTGTCAAACCTTGTATGTAGTGGGGGTGAACGAACTCCTTATTTAGGGCCCTGTGTGATCTTGCTCCTGGACTAGTCGGGCGTGCCACCGCATTCCGCTGTGCGCTCCCACAAAATAGGACCACCTCGGACCCCTATCGGATGGTACGAAAATTTTTGCCAAAAAACCGTTTTGAAAGGATCGCTCCTTGTCAATATATCTAAGAATACTGCACGCGTATTTTTATTATGCGTTTAAGTTATCAAAACCGCATCATACCGATCAACCAGGCTTCCAAAGAGAATGACCGAGAATAGGTATAGAAAAAATATACGGTGACCGAGAATAGGAGTTTAGTGACCGAGAATAGGCGTTGTCGTCAGCTTTGAACTTTTGACCTTGTACTTCCAATACAAGTTCAATGGAAGATGTCATGCAGGGTATGTTAAACCGGATGTTGTGGGGAATACACGTTCCCATATAGCTAACTTTTATAATTATTTACACAAGAAATAGAGCGGGTTGTTTCTTAAGTGACCGAGAATAGGCATTACCCTATACATTTGTATTGTACTTGAAAATGCATTATAATAATATGAATTTTACCTTTTCTCAATCAACATTTTAACAAAAAGACAAAATAAATTTTGCAAGAATAGCAACAAAATACTCACAATGCTGTCAATCTGATAGCACTGGTCAAAGTATAATAGTCTTGTTGTAATCATGTAGATTGGTTTATAATTGTGCCATGTCGGCTGGTCAGTCACATCCTTTGGGGAGTTTTAATGCTCTGCATGCTAGCTATGCGCTTCAATGGAAAAAGTTGAAGTTTTGAAATATTTTCTCAAAATATCAAGAGCTATCTTAAGAACTACTGAATCAATACCAGGCTTGTTTGTACTCATTTTAATGGATTTTTCATGCTGATTCCAAATATGGTCATGAAAATTTACATTTCTGACATTTTTGAATTTTGATTTTTTTTTAAAAACTTGTCGTCTGCAGTCGACACCCATGTGAAGAGAGTTAATATTGGACATTATCTCAGTTCAGAAGGGTAACATGAGAAGCATGCATGGTACGGATAGGATGAAAACAATTAAAGCCATATTGTAACATTTTCATAAGAAATACTTTCCACAAAAAGTGAATTTTCACTGTCAGATTAATCATCCCCTTTTAATTTTGAACCAAACAAATGAGGCAAACTAAGAATATCACAATTTAATTCAAATGTCTATGTCGCCAATGGTGAATGCATGTCACCAGTGGCGTAGCATCATAGGGGCACAGGGCATGTGCCCTCCCCCATCAATTGCAAAATTTAGAAAATCATAATAGGAAAATTGCTGGAAAATGGCTTGTGAAGCAATCATGGTCAGTGCCCCCCAATATGATGACCCACACTACGCCACTGCATGTCACTCCAAGGTAGGTGCTGTTGATGTATTATGACCATCCTACCCATACCCCATGTACACATACAGTGTTTTGAACATTGTGCACAACTAATATTTCAATTGCTACAATTTTTTTTTTTTATATCAGAATATTGAAAATCATTGAGGGTGCCCTCCTCATCAAATGTTACAAGTATAACAATAGTTTTGTGCATAATTTACATTTCTCAAGTGCAGCATTTATCTTTTGAAAATCATGCATAGTCTTTAAATTTCTACGATTCAATGTAATATTCATTCCTATAACTGGCACTTTCCTGCCTTCTTGACCTTGGTTTCATTATTTTATAATATGGATGTTCACAGCATCTATAGCAAGAAATGCCAATTATAGGAATTATAGAAATTAAAATTCAATCTAATTTGATTTAAATGTTTTTAATTCAATTTTGGATAAGTCCCTGATCGTAATCACTTAGATTGAATTTTAATTTGAATTTAGAGAGTAATGATGGCGTTAATACCAGAATCTTCTGTTTGATACAAGAAAGGAATCAAGCTAGTAAATGGCTTTGTTGTAGCAGCTTTAAGGTTAGACGAGGTATTGTTGGTCGAAGCAACCTAAAAAATCGATTTTCATTATCTAGATCAATATATTATTGAAAATTAACACCTTGATGTTTTGCAAAAGTTCATTCTTCAAATCGTATACTCTGCAAACTTGCTTAATTTATTGTTGTTAATTAGTTATGTACGTTTTACAAAAGTGTTGTTGTTTCAGCCCTCTTCACAACGTAACTCAAGAACCGCAGCACCTATAAAAGTATATCTGTGATATTTTAATTCTTCTACACGCTTGCTATGAATTGAGCAATGTAATTTTTGACAAAGCTCACTACCATTCGTAAGATGCTGTGAACTACCAAATCACAACAGTTTAAAATAATTAATAACCTTAACGTATCACATAGACAATGATGTTAAAGTTGTAAGATTCGTGCATGTAACTTTCTGCACTGTGCCAATTTAGAACTATAATTATATTTAATGATTCAATTGGGCACGTCACTAAATACACCAGGCACAAAAAGAAACTCGTCAGTTATATTCATCCTTGCTGTTCCATAACTTGATAATTTTGGATTATTCTGAAATATACATTTTGTTAATTGGACTTTTCTTTCTCATTTGACACCCTGTTCGTGAACATTGAGCAAGAATTGACCAAGACATGCGCCTCCAAACTCTCAAACCCCAAAATGAAAAGTTACAAATTTAACAATTCAATTGTGCCTGTTACACTGTGTGCTTTATTGATTGGCCCGTGGTGCTTGTGTGCAATACAACGATGCGTTCCCATTGAAAATCGTTGAAAATGCAACTTTTGATTTTGGGGTTTGAGGCTTTGGAGGCGCATATCTTGGTCAATTCTTGTTCGTTTTTCGCGAACAGGGTGTCAATGAGAAAGCAAAGTCCAATTAACAAAATGTATATTTCAGAATAATCCAAAATTATCAAGTTATTGAACAGCAAGGATGAATATAACTGACGAGTTTCTTTTTGTACCTGGTGTAGTTCACAGTAGGCTTCCAGTTGTAATTCTTAAGACCATATCATCCGCCATCGCAAAACTCGAGGAGTCCAGTCTTTAAAGGAACCGTGTGGACACATAGTCAGGGATTAACTTTTAAGAATCGTAATTCTTGAATATGATGATCGTCGAGAATTTGATACCGGTCTGAAGATGCCTAGTAAGTCATTGTATGAGTCTGCCATCACTATGGACCACAATGGCCTCATTCCTACAGCTTAGTTCAGTAACCTCAATTAAACCAGAGTGCAAAATTTGACATCATGTTGCAGAGTATGCGTTTTTGTACTCAAATTTTCAAAGGTCATTCAGTGAATATACAAATGTTATAGAACTGAGCCCTGATAGATGAGCATGTTGTGCATCCTAGTGTGAGTCTGCCATGCTTTGCATAGAAAACTAAGTAGCCTTATAGTGACAAGACAATACACTTCTCAAGGTATGCCCATTAAGATGTCAACTTGATACAATGGGTGAAAACTATATGTGTGAAGTCTAAGTGACAGGATGCATTCAGTGTAATTATGTAACACAATGTAGTAAGTAGGGGCAATACAGTGTTCTTGGCACATTTCTTGTTAAGGCAGGATGGAGGGAGCAGTAGTGTGGCGAGGGGTAGGGGACACATGCCATGGGCACCACCACCTTTGGTGGGGTGCTAAATTGCCCCTGGTTAAACAAATTTAGGGTCAACAAATTGCATTGAAATGTTTTTGATCCCTACATCCCCCACCCCTTCCCCAGTGGTGCATGCACTTGAAATATTGAAATAAAGATGCACAAAAGGAATGGTATGTATTCTATAAATGAGATCCCAAGGTATCATTTGCACCCCAAGGGCATAATTTTTCTCATCATAGGCCTAACTCAAGAACCACAAGACCTATAAATGTGATTATTGGCTTTCTTGAATCATTTCCTATAATTTATAAGAACAATTTAACTTTGTACATGATATCCAAACCCACCTAACTAGAAATCATAGTACAAATACATTGATTGTGCCAAAATTTAAATCAAATTCAGGGCTACGTACATTTCATGTGAAAGCAGCCTATGCATGGAATAATTTATCTCCGGTAGTTAGAGCAGAGTTGGAGAATATTTCAATAGGCCAATTCAAAACTCAAGTTTGAAAAGTTTTATCCTTGTGTACATTGTATTTTTCAATCAATTTCATTATTATCACATAACCTTTTTGTTGTATTTCTGGTTACTTGATCCCATTTGTTTTGTTTTTTAATGTGTACATCTTGTGTAAATTTTAAATAATTATGATGTTTGTATATAATGTACTTTGTATGAGGGCCTGCTTGGAAAGCAGTGCTTGTCACTGAAGCTGTTTTACCCTCAATAAAGAAAGATTTCTATCTATTCTATCTATCTAATGTATTAAAATTAAGATGTACACTGCAGTGTCTCAGCTAAAACTGGAAAAAATATGGCTCTGACATCCCACTTGCCTTAACAGTTTATATTCCATGGCATTCTTTCTGTATACGATTTTTTCACAATTAATGGAGAAGCAATAGTTTAGGACAAAATGGGTTTTCCAAGTTTATACATTTAGGACCAAGAATTTTGTACTTTCATAGACTGTAAGAGAGTAAGGAGGTTACCAGTGTATGGAAACTAATAATATACTAATATATGTGACCCGCATTTTTGACATTTCATGATTTAAATAAAGATGTAAGCACTAGATAATAAGCTTTAAAATGATACCAAAATTATATAAATAGCATCAATACTTTTCAAGATATGGATAATTTTGTAAATGATACCTTGATATTTTTGCCAAATTGCTTTTCTGAGTAAAAGGTCCAATTAGTTCCCTGCCTTAAGCGCTTCAGACTCGAGTATTATGCGTACAATATTGTATGTACAATATATACGTTATTTAATCTATTGCCATTCTATTTCCAGTAATGTTTAAGTTCTAACGAATGTTTGATGACGAAAAATCGATAATATGTTACATACAATATCTAGCAGAAATATATTATCGATTTTACGTCATCAAACATTCGTTAGAACTTTAAACATTACTGGAAATAGAATGGCAATAGATTAAATAACGTACATATTGTACATACAATATTGTACGTACAATAAAAAGTCTGTATACTGCTTTACACAGGATTGAATAAAGATTATCATAGTTCAAATGCTATTTATTGATTAAATAACCCTCTTTTTAATAATACTTTCAAGGATTTGAAAGTCCACTCATTGAGGGAGTAGTCCCTTCTCAATGGAAGAAGGCCATTGTAGTTCCAATACCAAAAACAAACCCACCAAGCTTTGAGAAGCTACGTCCTGTCTCACTTACTGACTGCTTTGCAAAAATTGGGGAGGGTTTTATATCCAAGTGGGTTTTAGAAGATGTAAGTCGTAAAATTGACCACCAACAGTTTGGTAATGTCAAAGGTGTGTCAACCTCACATTATTTAATTAGCATGCTTCACTTTCTTCATCAAGGTGCTGACAAGGCCAGCAACGTTGGCACAGTGGTACTCACGGATTTCTCAAAAGCATTTGACTTGATCGACCATACTCTGCTTATGGAGAAATTTATCCATATGGGAGTCCGTGAGTCCATTGTGCCATGGTTATCTGACTTTGTCAGCAACAGACAACAGTGTGTTCGCTATAAACATGTTCTATCTGACTACAAAACTGTAAATGGAGGTCTCCCACAAGGTACAAAACTAGGCCCAATAGGCTTTCAGATTATAATCAATGATGCTGTATCAAGTAGTGTGCCCAAAACAAAATGTTGGAAATATGTTGATGATTTAACAATTGTTGAGAACTGTACCCATCCCCAATCCAGCCAAATTCAAGATGTTTTGGATGAATTCAGTGAATGGTCTGCCAATAATAATCTGAAACTTAACCCTTTGAAATGTCAAGCCCTGCAGGTCTGCTTACACACTTAAAACTACGGGGTCAAAAAATGACCCAAACGGGGTCATTTTTGACCCCAGCATAGTTATCAACTAAACACCATACCACTAACGGGGTCATTTTGACCCCATTGGTCGGGTCATTGCAATGACTACGTATTTGGGTCAAATAGTAACCCCATTGGGGTCAAAATATTACCACATTTCGGGGTCAAATGAAATGACCCTTCAAAAGGGTTGCCTTATTGGGTTACTTAATGACCTCATTTCAGGGTCAAATGAAATGACCCATTTGAAAGGGTTGTTTTATAGGGTTACTCAATAACCACATTTAGGGGTTGTTTGGATTTTTTAGTAGGCCTATGGTCATGCTGGTCCCACCAGGACATAAGTGTGTTTCTGCACAGAGAAAGCATTACATAAACAGCAAACTGCAAAATGCGTCTGTGTATCACACTCACACACAGTCAGTCATCGCCTATAACAGTTCACCTATTATAAGCTTACATGATATAAGCTTATAACAACTGCAGCCAAGACACCAGCCACGACAGCATGAAATTGGAATGAATCTGCGTGCATAGACAAGGGTCTATGCATCCTTGCAGTCTCACTTTTCAACTAACTTTTCATATTCCATCATGCAGACAAGCACACACGACAATCCGCTGAGCTGCACAATCAGAACAAATATGGCGCTGATGTGACCACGTGAGCCGATGCACACCGTGTGTGCAAATAGTTCGAAATGCAAGTCATTATAAAGTTGACAAATTGGGTAACTTCGGTCAAAAAATTAGTTTTATTTATTAATCAACAAACATTAATTGCAGCTCATGTTTAAACTCATTTATGAATTGAGATTTTCAAAGCGGAAGATTGAAACTGATATCAATGCGCGACGGTATCGGCAAAATGACCACTAAGTTTTTGACCACGTTCGTGCGTGGCTAAAATGACCTCGTGAATGTGGTCAAATTAAAACAGTACAACCCCCTTGAAGGGTCAAAACAACCCCAAACGTGGTCAATTCAAAATGACCACGGAAAATATAACCCCGTAGTTTTTAGTGTGTATAAGAGGAATCCACCCAATAATGTTATCAAAATCAATGACATTCCTCTCAACTTTGTTTCTGAGGCAAAAATGTTGGGTATTTGGATGCAGGACAACCTCAAATGGGATAGAAACATTGCTGAAATTGTGTCCAAAACCAATAAATCGGTTACATATGCTTAGGATTTTAAAAAGGTTTGGTTTTAATACCCAGGAATTATGTTCAGTTTACAAAGGATATGTACGGCCATTACTTGAATACGCGGATGTAGTATGGCATTCCTCACTCACCACAACTCAAGATCATACTTTGGAGCAGCTGCAAAAAAGAGCTTGCAAAATAGTTCTGGGCAAATTGTATGATGGTTATGATAACGCTCTTAATCTGTGCCAGCTAGACTCTTTAGCTAATAGGAGGGAGGACCATTGTCGTAAGTTGGCGAAGGGCTTTCTGCTTCTGTTCGAACAAAAGATCTCATCCCTCCTACCAGACTGAGAGTCATGGCAGGGTCCTTCGCAATGCAAATCAAATCTCTCAACTTTATGCAAGGACCGATCGTTTCAAAAACAGCGCTATTCCATACTTTATCAATTTATTGAATAACTAAATGCCCCGAACTGTTTTGCATATTCTGACTTTTTAAATATATGGTAATATTGAGGCAATTTTAGCCTTTTAATGGTGTGTATTTATAATGCTTTTGAATGATGTCTTGAATAAGTGCAATATTTTATTTTTTATCAACAGCAGTTGCTGTATTTTTCCTTGTTAATATTGATAATATATTTTTTAATGTTTAATTGTTTTTAATATTGTAAACCACTTGTAATTTGGCCTGAGGGCCACGATTTGTGTGTGAATAAAATATACTATACTATACTATACTATATCATCATAGGATTTATATCAGTCTGGAATATTTACGTCATATGACTGATATTATGTCTTCAAGATTATATCATATCAGTCAATGGTTGCAAAATCCAGCAAGTGTTCACATGAAAAATTACACAGAGTGAAAAATAGTGAGCTAGCAATTTGTTTCTCCTTTCATTTGTTCGTCTCAATGATGACATTGGTCCTGTCACTAGGAGCCACAACATGTTCATCTATCAGGGCACAATTCTTTAACCCAATACATTTGTACATTCATTGAATGACCTTAAAAAATTTGGGTACAAAAACTCATACTCTACAACTTGAGGTCAAAGTTTGCACTATGAGTGATTAATTGAGGTTATTGAACTATGCCATTGGGATGAGGCCATTATGGTCCATAGTGTGTCTTAGGAGTCAATATTACGCATGGGGCTATTTGGTTTCCATCAGAGGAATACCGACCAGGGGCAGTGGCGTACCGTGGCCGCCCCAACCCCGGGGCTGAAGAAGAAACAATTTTGCCGCCCCTTCTTTAACAGCCCGAAAAGGTTGACCCAATTTTTTCACGGTCGTTTGAAAAGTGAAGAGCAAAAAAAAAAAAAAAAAAAAAAAATTTTAGGCGCTAGCGCCATAAAAGCAACATTGGCGCCCCCAAAGCCCCCCCCCCAAAATACGTGCATGAGGGGAGGCCGGGGGGGTGGAAGTTACCCCTCTGGCTAGAAATACCAGGACAAAATTGACTGAAAGTTATAATGTGCATCTTTCTTTGGCCTGGTTGTAATTGTAGACCACAATTCTCCTGATTTTGACCCATTTTAGCATTAACTCTCTCCATGCTGGTGTCGACTGCAGACGACAAGTTAAAAAAAACATCAAAAATTCAAAAATTTCAGAATTGTAAATTTTCATCACCATATTTTGATTCAGCATGAAAAATGCATTAAAATGAGTACAAACAAGCCTAGTATTGGTTCAGTGGTTCTTAAAATAGTTCTGGATATTTTGAGAAAATATCTCAAAACTTGGGACTTTTTATAATATGGCTAGCACGAAGAGCATTAAAATGGCAAATTTTCATTTCATTATGTGATGCGGATGCCACCACTCAACCCCCAGTTGGAGTGAACGGCATAGGTCAAGGTCAAGGTCAACCCAATTTAGTAGCAAATAATTTAAAAATTGCCTCCTTTATATAATTATGTTTTCATATGTTTTATCAAGACCAATTTTCACTTTGGAACTGCTTCTTGAAAATTCTAAATGTAATTTTTGTAAATGTTTATACTTTTGATTTGAATCTTTAAATATTTATTCCTGCATCATTAAATTAATGAAAGTGTGTCAAAATATTACTGCGTAAATATTCCCAAGTTACCAAATGGCAAGTCAGTGATGTATTTGAAGGATAAGTGATTTTTGGAGTGGAAAATATATGTTATTAGCAATATTAAACTATGATATCTATGTACATTACCAAGTGTTGACAAAATGCCATACCTGCATAGAGTTATGACGCACAGACTTCATCCCAATTGGGTTAAAAATACTCAATCTTGCAAACTCTGCCATGGGACACCAATGATGACAATCCATACAGTGACAATGGCATAGACAGGGGGCAGGCCCCCGGTACCGATATCGGTACATGAACTTTTATTAATTGGCATGGAGTTGAAATGTTACCTATTTCTACACAATTAAGGGGCTGCATTAAATGAGCCCTGTGGAGGGTAAAAATTGGAGAATGGCAAGAATTTTGAAAAGCTGTGGGGCAGGGCAAGCAATTTTTGGCTTTTGGCACACCATTTGGAAATATCCCCATGGCTCATAATTATTGCACATGCCCTAATATTCTTTATAACCTGCATTGTATATTTTATTGGGGTTTGCATAATAATTACAATTTTCCACAGATTCTACAAAAATAAACAACACATTTGGACATTTACCCAAGGATCACTCCACTGAAAAATAAAATCTACCACTTTCTGTGGATAAAAAAAAAACAGTTTGAACAAATTTGAAAAATGACCACAAATGATTTGACCTAAAACAATGTGTATAGCTTTGCAAGTGGGAAGGATTTGTTTTAATTTTAACACACACAGATGCATCCATTACTAGGATCCAAAACATGCCCATCTATTAGGGCACAGACTCCAATACATTTGTACATTCATTAAATGACCTTTGAAAATTTGGGTACAAAAACTCATACTCTGCAACTTGAGGTCAAAGTTTGCACTATGAGTGTTTAATTGGGGTTATTGAACTATGCCATTTGGATGAGGCCATTGTGGGTCATAGTGGAGACAGAATGAATTTGGACTGTTAGTGCACCGTCAACACCTGTTTGTATGATAAGAAATTGAAAAAAAAAATTAGATTTAAAATTAATTTAAGATCTTTGTGGGAAAAACAATCACAACAACTGAGCATTGATATTTGTTTGAGCTTGCTTTAAGCTAGAGTCCGAAATTCTCTGGTTTTGTAAATGTTAAATTCTGTGTTGTTTTCCGTTTTCTAAAAATAACCATAACAATTTACTCATTCTAGGGAAATCTGATTTTTCCATATTAAAAAACAATGAAAAAACTGTGTTTCTCTTCAATATATAGCCGAAAAATGTCATGAAAATGCAAATATATGACCCCTATAAAGGCAAGTAATGATAAATTAGAAGTAAATTTCAGTGGAATATTAAATCGATTTGTGCATTCTGTTGAATGCACATTGAAATAGACTTAGAGCTTAAATTTTGCATGTTGTTGCAAAAGTCCATTTTTCATTTTCTACTTGAACGGTGAACATCAGGTTCTACTTTAAGCCACAATAAATACCTTCACTGCAAATATCAACATTGACATTTCCATTTCTACATGAATGTATCATACTTAGCCAAGAGGAAAACATAAAAATAGAAATAAGCTGACTACCCTTGTAATATTTGTTATTATCTCATAGTCTTGACAAACAGAAACAGATAAGGGATCAACAAGCAACATTTGGATGTTATTTTCAAGGTTGATCCTTCATTTCATAATACAGGAAGAATGTTAATGTCTAAAAACATGTAAACCAATCTGTTGGGAGTTGAGTTCCATACTGATGCAAATATCTGATACAATCCCTCAATCACCTGTATCATTATGGCTGTTTAGTACTTCACTACAAAGGCCTTGCATGCTTTTATCATTGGCTCCAAACAGAGGATTTGAACTGGTGTCCTTCACCGTAATCATGGCGCAGTGCAGTCCATTCAATCAAATGTTGTCATCAACCTATTGGATCGTAATGCATTTGTTATGTGTGTGAGACAAACTATCGCAGTAGATTGCAATCATACTTTTTTTGAATGCATTTAGAAGTCTGCCATATTTACGGTATGATACATCATATGCACAACCTCTATGCAGGGTTATTCGCCTATTGCACGGTTCCGCCATATGCAGGGAGAGCCTCGAACTGACAAGAGACATGAAGTATTACACAACTTTATGCAATGTTGTATGACTTGTTCAATTTTCATTCATGCATGCTGCCAGATCGAGGCTCTCCTTGAATATGACAGAACCATGCAATGGGTGAATAGTGATTGTTTTGTGTGTCTGTTGTTTCAAATCCAAATTTGTAAAATATCTTTGAAACTATGGCCACTCAAAAATGACAACAGTTTTCATTGTTTGCTTGATTTGACTTTCATACATTGTTGCACATTGCTATCTACAGTAGATAGCATTTTAAATAAACATGTCACTTATGATATTTTAGCTATGTATTTGTTATGGTTGGTTGGTTTTAAGTTAACTTCAGATACACTGTGTTTCTATACATTGTTGCACATTGCTATCTACAGTAGATAGCATCTATATAAATAAAAGGAAGTCGCTAAATCTTGTGCGCGAATAGACTCAGAGATGATTTCACTTTCAGCTCTGATTTATTCGTACATTGATCGGGTACATATTGCCATTAAACCATCTGAGGTTCATTTTTGCAAAAATTGATGGTTACTAAGAGAATAACATAAAAAACTGTCGTGTTGCTATGCAAAATCGCATGCAGTGGCATTGTGGGTAATAAGGACTGTGTGAACCGCGTAATAATATTTCCATTAAAAAACCATACGCAGAGCAACATTGCCGTGTTTTCTGCCAACTGCGAGGTGGCCAAGAAATGATTCAGGCTATCTAGATGCACAACATCGGGTACTTTAAGAATGATCTTACGAGCTTTTAAGCCCTCACGAGAGCTACGCACCCCATTTTCCGCCACTGCACCGAAGTTGGCAGCCAAGAGCTTAAGGCTACGGCGCGTGAGTTTTATTATTTATTCTAGGCCTATGATGAATCGTCGTTTAGTTTTACAGCCACATTCATACGGGAGATTGAGGAATATACGGGGAACGCATTGCACTTTATTTGGATGAAAACGGTCAAGACCAAGAATTGGCCTCAAAATCAGTGAAAATATGGTTAAAACCGGGTTTTTCCGGGATTTTTGTTGTCAAAACTCAGTGGTAGCGCAGCGTGCCGTAACTAACTGGCAGCAGGGGGTTGGCGTTAATGCGTCGGCGATACTGAGCAATGTGATGACGCTTACGTCACGGGTGCATAATTTGCACAGACCAACTTTCCGTGCCAGAGAAATAGAAAAGAAAAGAAAGGAAGACAAAACTGAAAAGGTAGGCCATCCATAATGGATGGGTCGGGTTGTGGATTATATGCATGGTACTGGATTTGGTTAAGAGATTACCCGCCAAGATGATTCAAATCGTGAGGATACGAGAGGAAAGAAGGAAGCTAAAAATGAAAGAATAAATAAATAAATAAATAAATAAATAAATAAATAAATAAATAAATAAATAAATAAATAAATAAATAAATAACGTAACAAAAACTAAAATAATGAGAACAGAATTAAATAGATAAAATTCAAACGGGAAATCACAAGCTAAGCAGGAAATATGAAAAATGGGAACAAAATGTAAAAAAAACCAAAACTAAAAGGAGAAATGTAAGAAATGGTATAGATTTATAAAATAATGCATGGGAACGGGGCTCAATAAATGAATAACATGGAAACGGAAATCACGAGCTAAGCAGCATGGGAACAAAATAGACCTATGCAAAAGAAACTGAAGAGAAAGTAAGGAGCTAAATGAATAGAAAAAAAGAAGAAGAAAAAGGTAGGCCTACGGGTAGGCCTATTATACAGGTTATGATTACAGTAACTAAATGAAACGGGAGCAAACTAAAGAGGGAAAGAAAGAAACTAATCAGGAAAATTAAGGGAAAAAAGAAGTTAAAATTAGAAACTAATCACGAAAAAATAAGAAAAATAAATAACAACTGGAAGGAAACGGGAAATCACAAGCTACGCAGCTGATAAAAATGAAGCTATAAAGGGAAACGTATAAGAAAGGATAGATTTAGAAAATAATGGGAATGGGGTTAGGCCTAGATAGATAAATAACATGGAAACGGAAAATCACAGGCTAAATAGCATTTTTTTAAATGGAAACAAACTAGGCCCGCGCAGAATAAACTGAAAAGAAAATGGAAATGCAAGAAGGGACAGGTTTAGAAAAATAAAATTTACCTTTCAATGATTCTACCTTTTCAGTAATTCCTCCTGTTTTAGTGATCGCTCCCATTTACTCATCTAGCGGGGACCCGCGCGAAGCGCGGGTATCCCGCTAGTTTTAAATAAACATGTCACTTATGATATTTTAGCTATGTATTTGTTATGGTTGGTTGGTTTTAAGTTAACTTCAGATACACTGTGTTTCTATACATTGTTGCACATTGCTATCTACAGTAGATAGCATTTTAAATAAACATGTCACTTATGATATTTGTGACCCGCTCTGACAAAACCAGGAACAAGTCACATTTTTGACATCTCATGATTTGAATAAAAATGTAACTTGTAAGCACTAGACAATAAGCTTTAAAATGATACCAAAATTATTTAATTAAATAATTTTGCAAATGATCCCTTGACATTTTTGCCAAATTACTGTTCTGAGTAATGGGCCAATTAGTTTCCTGCCTTATACAGAATTTAATAGGGATTATCATAGTTCAACTGTTATTTATTGATTTATTTTTTAATAAGTACTTTCTAGGATTTGAAAGTCCACTTTGTCTCACAGTCAAATACCATGAAATTAAATTTGATTTTTTTTTAATGGGAATGTCATCTTTAAAGGCCTATAACTCGAAAAAAGATGTCAGCCAACTTGTTCTGGGTTTTGTTGAAACTGGTCACAATTATGGTTGGTTTGATTGGAATTGTTTGTTGATAGTAAAACAACAGGGGAGTAAACCAATGGATATATGTGTTTTACACTATAACACACCGTAATGAAATCAGCTGACAGGTGCAGATCTAATCCTGGTTTTTACTCAGACTTTTATGCGTGCAATACATTGTTTTTATATATATATATTCAATATCTTTTCTATATGTCTTTTAATTTTATAATTTTTATTTAAACTATTGATGTTTATCTGTAATATATTTGAATGTTATTTTCAAGGTCAATTATTTATTTCATAATATTCTACAGGGTGTCCCTGAAAGAACTGTTTCATCAGAAACTTAATTTTTAATGCTACAACTAAACGTAACTAAATAACTGGTGTGGTTGAAGAAAAAAAATCAGCTGTAATATACTTTTTGAATTTTGACAATTGACCACACTGTTCTTGAAATATAAGAATTTACAAAACTCCCTCATTTTCAAACTTTACTTTTCTACGGATTCAAATATCAATCAAAGATCTGTATTTGGAGTGCTAATCACTGCGCTTCATCAGCGCATGAGGCGTCTATTGCATTGATAGATATTTGAATCCATTGAACGGATTGAAAATGACATAGTTTTTTGACATTCTTTTATATCAAAAACGGAGCTGTCATTTGTCAAAATTCAGAGACACCCTGTATTACCATGACAACCCCAATATTCAATATTCTTAAACACTTGAGAACATTCCTGCAATCTTATTGGTTCTTACCTGTGTGATATGATACGATATCACACGGGTCAGCGTGTGTGCATCGACGCGATACGCGTATGCGCTATTTGAACCAATCGAAGGAGCATAGCAACAACGGGACTGATCGATTTTAAGCCCTAGGTTATAATTCCTTGCAAAATGTAGGATTTAATTTGATTAAAATTTGTAATACTTATGATTTTTTTATTTGAAGTGTTTAAGAATGAGAATAAAGATATTGTTTTTAGCCGCTGTCGTGCATCTATCGTCTCATATAACACGGGCGACATCATTATTTTTGGCGTAAAACAACGAGGCGAAAATAATGATATCGCCCATGTTATATGAGAAGATAGATACACTCCAGGGGCTAAAAACAATATCTTTATTCTCTAAATTCATCACCTGTATGATTATGGCTGTTTAGTACTTCACTATATCTAGGTTAGGGTTATAGTGATTTGTCAGTTGTTTCAACACAAATATTTTCAAATATGTTAAAACTATGACTGCTCAAAAGTAAGGACTGTTTTAGAGGAGGAGGAGGAATGTTATGGATTGTTTATTTTGATTTGTTTATTTAATAGTACACTACCATACCAGTAAAGTGATAACACCCAATCAGTAAACCAAGGGATACATACCATATTTCCTTGAATAGTCGCCCCTTGGGGCATTGCATTTTCCAAAGGGGGGGGGGAGGAAGAGTGTTTATTAGAGGTAATTTTTAGAATTACTAATTCCTTAGTCATTAGGTTAGCTTAAAACTCACACTGAAATGACAAACTATGACCTTAGGAACAGTGACTTCAGGTTCACTTCCGGGTTTGTGACCAGATTTTCGTTAATTGCCGATGCCATTAGCGAACATGTGTGTACCTTGGTAAGCTTACTACACAAGATAGCATGGAAATATCAGCATTTTTTAAACATCTTGGTTGAAAAAAGTAGGGGGCATTTAATTGAAGGGGGCGACGTTTCGAGGAAATACGGTATTCAATTCCTGGATAGTCCATCTTTGCTTTAATAGTTGTCTGTCACTTCTCTCCTGTGATACAGGTTTCTACTTAGTTCTCATCTCAAGCATTGTGTGAGTCAATTGAAAGCTACAGACTGATTGGTATTGACATGTCTGTCTCACACACACTACAATCTAAATTAACAGACAAATTGATTTGTTTTACTTGACTTTGCTAGCCACATTCAACCTTGAATTCGACTGATTTAGACCAGGTAAACATTTTAGAGACCACATCTTCAAGTTTTCTAGACTTGTGTTGTACATTATTCATTAGAAACACAAGGTGTATAACCCCATGAGAACTACCTGCCGATTGGCCAAAAAGAATGTATTATTATCAATTGGCCCAATCAGCAACATTGTTAGAATAATTTCACCACGCCAAAAAATTGGGGTGAATTATTTGCAAAGCTCCATTCTGATTGGTGATTAAAGTGAAGATATCATGTAATTGACCAATCAGAGGCAATGTTAGATCGGTAGGTAGTGCTCAGGGGGTTAAGTGGGAGTCTCTGCATGGAAATCTGGATCCACATCAATGCACACTCCTGGGATGTGGATCAATCAGCGTGTTTATAGTGAGAGCAAATGTGCGGTATATTGTGGTAAAATTTCTATCCGGTCAAAAATTATCCGGAAACGTGCTCACTATAAACACTAACCGTATTTTGTATGTACCGCACATCTGTCAATTTGTGCATGTTAAATGTAATGTACCCTACACAGACTAGCTTAAAACAGGAAACTGAGCTGACATTCATGATCCTGCCATTTTACCTGTAACAATATCATGTATATGTATGGATTTGTGAACAACCAGATACGTGTATTGATTACTACAATTTATGCTGCAGGAATAGAGATAACCGTGCACAAAGTTTGATATTTTACAAAGAGGCAGCAAAAGGCAATTAATTCCACATTGAATGATAGCCTGTAGTCGTCTTGGGTCTAGTCTACAGCTTTAGATCAAGTCTATTTGCATTGTGGGATCTTTTCACGATGTGGACTAGATGCGGGAGGGTATACAAAGCAAACTCAAAAACGCAAAAACATCTTTTGCTTTTGGTCAAAACGCTTTAAAGGTCATGAACACATTTTTTTTAAATATTTTATATGAAAAAACACTAGAACAATATTTGAAAAAGTGTCAAAATGTTAATGCAAAATATTTTTTGGAGGGCAAACATTTTTACAAAACTTTTTGTCCATAAAATGTTTTGTAACAAGTTTTCAATAAATGTTTTTATAAATTATTTAAATGTTTTATCTAAACCCTTTATATAACCAGATATTTAAAAGTTTTGTGTAAAATACTTTGTGTCTGCTGGGTAGACACTGTAATGTTAATGTGCGTAAATTCTAATTTTGACTTCCAATTCATTGATGTTTCATCAACTCTTCCTATACTGTTAACATTGTTTGTTTTATGCAAATCCAAAAAAAAATGAAAATGTTAAACTCACATTTTTAGTGACTTTTCAAAACTACATTAGTGGTTTCTTCAGACTGGCAACTCATCACATCTGACTGCTTCTTTTTATAGGCAACAGCAACCACTATAGAGGGTGTGATGAGTTGGTCAAAGATGCTGTTGAGTGAGTAGGCCCCCTCATCCTTGTTTACTAATGTTTAGAGTGTCTTTTCCTTTTCAGCATATCCAAATGGCTTCTTTCAGCCACCTAGTGGTCTTGTCAGCGTGGTAAACCATGCAGACGACGCGGACACATCTTTATTAATCGGTGATGAACAACGGCGAAACATGATTGAATCCCTAAAAATAAGCCGCGCTCCTTGACTTGAGTGCCTGTAGTACTAATTTTAGCAAGTTTAGTTTGCATAAATGTTCTTCTGTGACACCCAGAAGCCAAGGTCAACGGAGCATTAATTCAAGCAATATTAAATGCAACATACACCTTATACATTCATGACATACTATCTACATTATGTTGTATAATGTCTTTGGTTTCTGGCTATGGGAATACATGCAGCTACTGTATAGAGATATTTTGAGGTTATGAGTGGGACAAATTGTCTGCATCTTAAAGGTTGGTGATCGAATATTGTCATATTGTGTTTTCAATCTTTCATTGAGGCCAACCAGTAATGTTTCCACAGTTATATTGCTACAGCGGTTTGGATCTCGGAAGCAAAAATGTATATACCAATTGAACAGTACATACTTCCAGAGGCGGTTATCACTTTTTAACACTGTTTGGTTCATTCATTCATTCATTCATTCATTCATTTATTTCCATATATAAAAATATACAACTACATCAAAAATAAAGAAACACAATATGGCGGAAAAGGCAGGAAGGCCAATAAGGCCTGAGAATTGCCTTTCCCTGACGAAAAAACAAAACAAAGATTATGAAATCAACAAAAATAAATAAAAATGACTAACAGACATGACAAATTACAGTGCTCGAGAATGGCCTAATTGTACTTAGAGATAAGTTTTTGTTTAAGGTGTTTATGGAAATGTTTCATGGACTTTGAGTCTTTAATTTTTTTATCTAGAGAGTTCCAAAGTATGGGCCCGCTCGTTCGAATGGAATGGTCGGAAAAAACTCTTTTATTTTTTGTTCACATCTAAACAAACAAATTTCAGTCCTAAATTTTCACTCGAGATTAGGGCTTATATGGATATCAAAATCTGCATTATAAAGTAGGCAATGTTGCTGTCAATCAGATGACACACCTTTAAAGGGAGCATATGATGATACCAATATATGTATTGGTTTCAGCTTCATGTTTTTATTTTATTTTATAGCCACCGTTGTTCTCAAATATGTAGATTAAATTTTGACTCCCAATGATCTTTGGAATCTTATTACCAAAGAAATCAGCCTGCACTTACAAATCAAAGGAAAATGAAGAATTCTTCAATGTTCCTATAGAGCCACCAGATTTTCTATTAGACAAGGGCCGGTCTATATTGCACAGCTCTTTTCACAGCCACCATTGTCTACAGAGCAAGGCTCAGCATATGTTTGTTTACATTTATGCATTATATACTTTTTTCAATGCCCTCAGTAGGCAAAGGACAGATTTTTTTCAGCTCTATCTCAATTCTTACCGTGTTGCTGATTGGCCCAATAAATCATAATGGGCTACTTGTAACCAATCAGCATGTAGTACTCATGGGTTAAAATTTGCCATTTAAACAGCTCATTTGAGAGCCACCACCAATAAGGCAAAAAAAAAAAAAAGGTTTGTCTCAAAGCTTGCAGCGTTTGTAAAATCGCACGATTTGACAAAAAAGAAATGCGAAAATTCTTTTTATTTCAAAAAAAAATTTCAAAAAAAAATCGGCGAAAATCAGACTTTTTTTATCAAAATACCATAAAAAAAGTCGGGAATAAAAAAAAAATTATTTCGCATTTGTTTTTAAATTTCTCGTCAGCTTTGAGACAAACCTTTTTTTTTTTTTTTTGGCCTAAGCAGCTTGCATAATTATTCAATCTAATTTTCTGCTGAAAAAATTGAGATAACACTATTGGATACTTAGGGAAAGGACCAGATGATCAATGGCATCCTATGAATTAAACAGCTATTTTTGCTAAGGGGATGGAGTCAAAATGTTTCATTTGTATAATATCATCAACCCTTTTGTTTGCTTCTTTGTTTGTTTATTTGTTTGTTTGTTTGTCTTTTTGTCCGATGAAGGTTAATACTTGTCTGGTGACAAGTTGTGACAAACTCATCCAGTTGAAATCTATGCACCCCCTATGGAAGACACGATCTTAATCTTCCACACAGGGACGGGTGACTCCATTTGAAATCTACACCCCCTGTGTGGGAGATTAAGGAATAACCCAATTTGATACCTTCTATCCACCATAAGCACCTGCCTACCTGCCAATAATCCAGGCCAATAATTGTGACGTGTCATGTCAAAAGGAGACACTTTTGGGCAGGATCATAAATGGAGATATAGCCAAAAATCTGCCGGTGGGTGATTTTTTTCACAATTTGGGTTTGTTGCGAATTTGTGATGTTATTAATGCTAAAAATATTGTCTGATAGTTTCAGACCGGAATATAACTGGCATCTTGTAGTTTTTGAGACAGTTTTCAAGTTAATTCCTACTCTCAACATTGTCAATAGTATTTTTAAAGGCCGATATCTCAATTTCCAATTTTATAATACCATAACTTTCGAACTTAATATCTTCGCTTAGGAATGTCCGATTTCATTGGGAAAAACAGCGTTGTGGAGCAAAATATCTCTTCATTTAAGATATGTAAAAAACTCAAAATTCATAACCTGCCCAAAAGTGTCTCCTTTTGACATGACACGTCACAATATTCTCATCTTTCTCTTTAATACTATTTTTAAGTGTAATCCTCACGTCTTAATCTCAGCCAATGTTCAGTTGTAGTCAAGGCCAATCACACTCTGTGTGCAGGGAATGTTATCTAGCATATTCCTAATGACTTTGGTTGCCGGCTACTATTGGGAATACAGAGCTTTTGAGAGATATTTTGAGGTTATAGGCAGGACATGTAGTCTGCATCTTAAAGGGACTAATAGCAGATGTAGCAGCTTCCAACTGAAAATGCATATTTCCTCAGTTTGCTTTTGTACGACAGGTAACACAATACTGTTCTTACCTGTCATACACAAATATATGAAGAAATGATGCATAATCCTATGAGAACTACCTGCCGATTGGACAAAATGAATATTGTGTCCAATTTTGAACCAATCAAGGAGAGTATAAAAAGATCATCTGCTTGAACATAAAAAATGTAAAGCCTAGTCACAATTGGAATTGAAATGAGCATTTCAAGTTACCAACCAATCAGAAATGCTGTTAGATGACCAGTAGTGTCCAGTGGGTTAAATGTTTCTTGAATGGTGCTCTACCATCTGTCCTAGTATCTTTACACAAGAAAATACACATCACTTGACCATGGTATGTCAATTCTTCACATTAAATTTACCATAATAAATCCCAGTGATAACAAAACAGTACAAAATTCCCTCAATTCACCAACTCGTGCTATTTTACCGGTTTTTGTGAAACATAGATGCGAGAGGGAAAGTATTAACAACAATAGAATGTATATAAGACAGAAAGCCTTCCCTTAGCATTCCAATGTGTGCCAATTACAGCACATATGAGAACATCCAACGGCATATTCTATCAAACAGTAATTACTTTCTCTTTACCAATGTAACAATCACAAGGATGCTCCTATGTAATGAAACAAATACAACCAGTGCAACCAAAAGCTGCCTTGTTTAATAATTTTTTACCAATGTCTTAACCCCCTTTTTAATAGCACTACCTTCCGATCTAATATTGCCTCTGATTGGTCAATTACATGATATCGTCACTTTAATCACCAATCAGAATGGAGCTTTGCAAATAATTCACCAAATTTTTTTGTGTGGTGAAATTATTCTAACATTGTTGCTGATTGGTCCAATTGATAATGAAAACTTCTTTTTGGCCAATTGGCAGGTAGTTCTCATCCTAGGGCATATCAAACAGTAATTACTTTCTCTTTACCAATGTAACAATCACAAGATTGCTCCTATGTAATGAAACAAATACAACTAAAAGCTGCCTTATGTAATCTGCAACAATGTCTTAACCCCATGAGAACTACCTGCCAAGTTAACATTGCCTCTGATTGGTCAATTATATGATATCTTCACTTTAATCACCTATCAGAATGGAGCTTTGCAAATAATTCACCCAATTGTTTTTTGTGTGGTGAAATTATTCTAGCAATGTTGCTGATTGGTCCAATTGATAATGAAAACTTCTTTTTGGTCAATCGGCAGGAAGTTCTCATGGGGTTAAAGCAGACCTTACAAAATGTGATTAGTCCATAAGAACAGAACCTGAATTGTACATGATGGACTTACAGACATATAGATAAAATATAGAATACATTTGGATTAATTCTGATGATTTAAATCGTTAAAATGTTGTGGTATGAATGAAAATGACATAGGGCAGCAATGAGAGTTGAGCTGCTTCCAGTACTATTGTATTGAATTGCAAGCAGGCAATGTTGATGTTCCTTGTTATGTGTGATTTCACTCTCTACAAGGCTGTAAGATTACTCTTTGCTCCCTCCCTCCCTGGCTGCAAGGTTGTTTTGCCAAAATAAGCGGCGTGGATTATGACTGTCACTAGTGTCAGTATCCATGTTGGATGAGTTCGCTCGATGTTCCATGTATTTGCACGTTGCATGCAATACTTAATCAAGTTGATATTAAAATACACAGGAAGTAAGTCCTATCTAATAACACGATTACTTTGATCTGTATTGTGGCATTTGGAAGATATATTGTTAACCCCATGAGAACTACCTGCCGATTGGCCAAAAAGAAGTTTTCATTATCAATTGGACCAATCAGCAACACTGTCAGAATAATTTCACTACACAAAAAAATTGGGGTGAATTATTTGCAAAGCTCCATTCTGATTGGTAATTAAAGTGAAGATATCACATATTTAACCAATCAGAGGCAATGTTAGATCGTTGAACTGTTTTGTGGCATTTGGAATATATATAGTTAACTGAATATTGGCTCTATGATATGTAATTCCAATTTCGTGACTAATGAAAATGGTCATCTGCACGTCCACAAGTTGCCTGGATGTGCACACAGCATGATTTACCCACTGTGTCCTTTGCTAAAGTTTACTGTAGGGTCATACATTTTGTCTGTAGGAGGATTCAAGTACAATTCAGGCATGAAATCTGGTCTAAAAAACACTGAAAACCATGGGTTTTTTTACCATTTTCTGTAAATTTGATTCAGAAATAGGGTGAAAAACACTGAAAACAATAACAAAAAAATGTGACCCATCACATCAAAACAGACCCCTTCGCTGCAGAAATGAAAATGCAGATTAAGCACTAGGATAAACTGCTGGTTTTAGCTTTAAAATGACACCTTGCTTGTTGAAATCAAATGTTTTCATCTTCTTTCATTGTTATCTGCTAATGAAGCCAGCCGCGAAGTGATGTGATAGGTCACAAATGCTGAAATCAGCTAAAACACTGAAAATTTTCTTGCCTGGTACAATTTTGTTGACAAGTTCATGAAAACACCTCCATGTTCTATGATATCCCTTTTACTTTTATTCTTGAATTCATCTACTACTTGAGCCATAAAGAGTTCATCGGACTGACCGACTAGTCTGTCCTTTTCAGCGGTCAATTTCAATTCCCCGAGACACTTATAACAGTACGCTGTGAATACTAAAACTGACAATCTTCATCACAAAATACCAAAATGCATGTGACGCTACATAAATTGTATCCAAAAATCCCTGATCTCACGTATCAAAAATCGCAAGTGTGCATCAATGGTAAGAGTAAGTCAACCTAGTACCTAGCACTATGGACCACAATGGCCTCATTCCAATTGCATAGTTCAATAACCTCAATTAAACAATCAAAGTGCAAAATTTGACCACAAGTTGCTGAGTATGAGTTTTTGTACCCAAATTTTCAAAGGTCATTCAATGAATGTACAGATGTATTGAGGTTAAAGAACCGTGCCCTGATAGATGAGCATGTTCTGGATCCTAGTGTAGACTAGCGGAGCCCAAATCATGCATAACACAGTCACTATTAGATTGCACCCAGGGTTGCCAAACCCGCGATTTGGTAGCCCAATTGGGCGACTTTTGAAGAATTTTCCCGCGAATTTTGACAATTTCCTGTCCCATAGAAACCAATGGTTAAGAAAAAAATTGGCCGACTTTTCAACATTGGCTCCCGCGACTTCCGATAGTTTCATGTCCCATAGAAACCAATGGTAAAGAGAAAAATTGGGCGACTTTTCGATTATTTGACCTGTGATTCGGGCTGAAATCTTTTGGCAACCCTGATTGCGCCAAGCAAATTCCCTTATGAAGTACAGAAAGCATGTCTTGATCAAATTCTTCAATTCCCCAGTCCAAACTGTACATATTTCAAGTACATCTCACTTTAAAGAAATCCCAGTTTGCTGAGCACAGCAAACTTCCATAATGAAATCTTTGGAGAATAGTACACGGCGGTGCGATCTACATGGAAAACCAGATCCGGATCGATCTTCATCAATGTGGTACTTCCAAGCCCTGTGTTGTGCCTATGTGACTGTACCATGCTACTATGCTCTATGGTGAATGAGTACATGCAACAAGACCAGATCTGTGTTGATCTGCATCAACTTGTTACTTCCAAGCCCTGCATTGTGTCTGTGTGAGTGTATACTGCAGTATAAACATCATACAGCACTGTATCAAGTGAGACTTAATACGTTACATAATGCAACACATAAGAAACACTTCTGGTATGCATTACTTGACATGTATTTAGGCACTAAAGTTATTTTCAAATGTTGCAACATTATTTTCAAATGTTGCAATGTTATTTTCAAATGTGGTAACATGTGTTCAAATGTTGCAATATTATGTTCAAATATTGCAACATTGTGTTCAAATGTTTCAACATTGTGTTCATGTTCAAATGTTGCAACATTGTGTTCAAATGTTGCAACATTGTGTTCATGTTCAAATGTTGCAACATTGTGTTCAAATGTTGCAACATTGTGTTCAAATGTTGCAACATTGTGTTCAAATGTTGCAACATTGTGTTCAAATGTTGCAACATTGTGTTCATGTTCAAATGTTGCAACATTGTGTTTAAATGTTGTAACATTGTGTTCAAATGTTGCAACATTGTGCTCAAATGTTGCAACATTGTGTTCAAATATTGCAACATTGTGTTCAAATGTTGCAACATTGTGTTCAAATGTTGCAACATTGTGTTTAAATGTTGCAACATTGTCTTCAAATGTTGCAACAATGTGTTCAAATGTTGCAACGTGTTCAAATGTTTCAAATATTGCTATGAAGTACACCAATGCAGATAGTATTGCATCTAGGTATTGACCTTATGTTCCAACATGCAATTGTTTCACTTCAGCTGGAAGCAAAACAAAACAGAGAGACACTTGTGACAAGTTTTGACCTTGTCATGTATTGTGCATATTGGATGCTTAGGAGTGCATGGCTTGATAGTTTCGATGAGACTGGTGATATGATGGATCTTAAAGAGGAGGTTAAAAGAGCGCTTTTATTGAAGCATATTTTTGGTTGACTACTATGAATCGCTTGAAGTCATCCTACATAATCAGTTTGATGCTGAGAAAATTCAATTAAGATCAGTGTAAGCTGTTGATTGGCTAGCACAATTGTGGGATTTTGAAGGTCAAACAGGTGCTTATGAAGTGCCATTTGTAGTCTATAGTGTAATTTAGAGATTTTATTCTGTAGAAAGTAGGAACAGCTGGTGAAGGTATAGTTTCAACTTTAATTGGGCAAATTGGTCCGATTATTTATTTTCTAGCAATCCTAACTGTATACAAAATGGAAATGTTGAGAAGTATCATAATATACACTTCTAGTGCCCGTTTCTATTCATCGTTATGTATTCTTCTCCCGTGCATTATTTTCGCGAACTACCCTTCACAGCCCAAATTATATAAACCTGCACGCTAAACAATGCATTATCTAAAACCTGCACGCTAAACAATAGATTCTAGATAATACGTGCACGCTCAAATACTAGAAATACTACTTTCACATAACCATATAGTAGAGTTAGGTGACGCTTTCGACACAGAGGTCACACAACTATACAATTGTCTGTTCGATATATATACCATCAAAAAAGTACGAATATACATTCTGTGGTGTTAAAATGGTATAGTTACAAACGGTGTTCTATAATAGGGTACAATTACCGAATAGGGTGCAACTCGCTAGACTTGAGTCCAGTCCTCGCACACGGAGTTTAGGGTTAGGGTTTAGGGTTGGGGTAGGGCAGTCTGACCTCAAATAAATCAAACATCAAATGAGAATAATCGAGCTTCTATTAATTAAAAGGGCCAAAAACAGGTGGATCATAATTATACAAGATGACACCATTGCAAAATATTCAGCATTTTACAAATGAAATACATGTAGGCCTATATCTAAAATAACATAGCCGGGCCCGGAAAACACACACTAGCGCATAATGTCATGATCATGCTTTATAATAGGGGCCTATCATAGGCCTTCAAACACATGTTTGAAGGCCTATGATAATACTGAACAAATTGTTAAATCCCAATGTCGTGTGTTTTAATATAAGTAGATTTTAAAGTTCAAATTATAGAGCTATAAAGTCCAGTTGATATTCACCGTAGTACTAGTCGGACATCTAAATCGATCGTTGAACTGGTTCAGTGCTCTAAATGATCACAACATAAAGTCAATTGGTTACAAACCATGCGTGAATAAGTTACTAAAGTATGACGATATGGCATAATCGATACCATTGATAGCAAACTTATACAGGGATTGATTTTTGTTTACCAGTTAAATGCTACGTAGCTGGTCAATGTCCTGACGGTGTTTTTAAAATGTAAGATATTTTCCCTAATATTAAAACTAATATAATGAATGCAGCAATTAATATTGCCTATTGGTTTAATAGGCCTACACTCAAAGTGTATGACGGATAATGTACTCGTGCAAATGCATTCGTCAAGATAATTGCACTTGCCATGGAGTTATTGCATTTAGCTCTTGAGCCTATCGGCTCATGAGCTAAATGCAATAACTCCACGGCGCTGCATGCGATTATCTTGACGAATGCATTGCACTCAGTTCATTATCCTTATCATATTTTTCGACAGTAAAAATGTAAATAATGGGTTTGGCTGTGCCTCACCCATTTAAATATTTACATTTTTACTGCTTCATAAGTGGTTGAGGTTAAGTAGTTGATGCTAAATTCTTAGTCAGTGGGAGTGGTCTAGTTCGTAGACACATAATCTGATTGGACAATCGCAGATTCAGATTCAACTTTATTTAGCCACGGTGGGCCCACTTCAACCCTAGGTTGTTTCGGGTGCCGTCTATCAGGCCATAGATGACCCCACGTCATCATGAGTGTTAATAACGCGTATCACGCTTGTAGAGGTGGCCGTATGTTGCACGGCATAATGAACTTGAAAACTGAATTCTTATTTGCTCAACAAACGACTCATTTTGCTTGATCGCATTTATGTATAGGTTCATCAGTTGGCTAGCCTTATACAGTTACAAAAGAAGGTTTTGATGGAGTAGGCTTATTGCATGCAGTGAAGAGGTTGTCTGCCATTCTTTGAGTGCAGGTGTCAGCCTCCTGCGATTTCAAAGGAGGACTGTTCCGGGCATGTAGTTATCAATGAACCAATGTATGGTGTGTAATATTCTCAATAATGGTTGGATCCATGGCCCCTGGATCAAAATTGGGAGCCGGCTGGGGAGCTATTGAGATAAAATGCATCAGTTATACACATGCATGGCTATATAAAGACAGCCTTGTTTCCATTATTCCCTCCTTTCAGTGAAGGTATTCACACACTTGGTGCCCCAGTATTTTACTCAATCAGTATGGCACATTTAATGTTTGTTCCATTAACTTTGTGATTGCCAAGTTCAAAACTTACTTTTTTCAAATATCATGAAAGAAAGTTCTCTGGTATGAAGTTCTTAATTTGAGTATGTATTATAAAAAACCAATAACATTTGGGTCAGACCCCAGATGCAGTGGTTTGAAACCCGAATTGCACTGTTGTTGGGATGAAATAGAGTGAAATGGAGTAGAATAAAATCAATTACTAATATGTGACCATCCACCACAAAGTGGTAGTAAAGTTCATTTTCATTTCGTTCTAGGTCATTTTCTGTTTATTGCAGATTGTGAAAGAGTGCACTTGCAGCTTTAAAATGACACCTCAACCAGCTTCATCAGACATCTGGAAGTGAAGTTATAATTCATCAAAGGTCACATTCTTAGTATATTCAACATAGAAATCCAATTACTGTTTTTGATTGTATCTCAAAATGGAAAATGCCGACTTTACGACCAGTTTGTGGTGGATGGGCACATATCAGCAGAAACAAGCTGTGTTCACAAAACAACTCACAAAATTTGGCAAAATTAAATTAAATTTCACATGTTTATTATTTAATACTTCAACAATATTCAAAGGTGTTTTCTTAATTTTTACTTAATTATTACTTTAGATACAGCTGCATAACTAGATCACATATTTCCACACACTTCAATTTCATGCTTCATGCTCACTTTAAAGTGCACACAAATGTGACGTGGTTTATCGAAAGGAGACACTTTTGGGTACGATTGTAAATGGAGAAATAGTTAAAAATCCGCCCGAGGTGATTTTTTCACAATTTGGGTTTGTTGCAAATTTGTGATGTTAATAATGTTTAAAATAATGTCTGATAGTTTCAGACTGTAATATAACTGGCATCTTGTATTTTTTCAGAGAGTTTTCAATGTACATATGCAAGTACATAATTGTCAATAATATTTTTAAAGGTGGATATCTCAATTTCCAATTTTATAACACCATAACTTATGAACTCAATATCTTCACTTTATTTCATTAGGGAAAATGGTGTTGTGGAGAAAAATATCTCTTTTTGAGAAATTGATATTCTGCTCAAAAGTGTCTTTTTGATATGCAATGTCACAAATATGAAAATTAAGATGGTACAAAAATTTGTTGTTGAAACAAATTTGCTGTCAACACATGCTACTACTGACTAAATCCAGCAAATCTTACGTGATCAGTACCTGAATCCAAACCTACAGGGATACCAATCCAACATAATACTGTATAATTTGTCAGTCTGAATTCAATTACACAGTAACATATGAAAAGCTACGGTTTAACCTTATGAGTACTACCTGCTGATTGGTTACAAGAAGACTATTATGATTTATTGAACCAATCAGGTGGTGTTATCCTGTAGAGGACTGAGCTTAAATATTCATAAGCTGTATTTTAATTGGTCATTCAGATTAATGTAATGCACAATTAACCAATCAGAAATGCCGTTAAGAATTACAGTAGATCTCAGGGGGTTAATCTAAAAAGTACAGGTGCCTCCCATGCTACGTATAGTTAGGATATAAAATGGCTATAGCTTCTGTGTCAACACTGAAATCAAATGACATTTATATATTTTATCAACACCAGCAGTCCCAGATCAGAAATATATAGATAAACTGCTGTGCAGGTGAATCAGTTTTTGGCATGTGGTTGTCTTTTATAGTGCCTATGTGCGTATATAAGTTCTTGATTTGTGTCACTCCTCATGGGCTATTGTTCACTCTAGCATTTTATATAAAAAAAAATAGCTACATCATCAACAACAATATCAGCAGTAGATAAATACTTCATCAATATTAATATTAGCAGTAGATAGCTACTTCATCATTACCAATATCAGAAGTATATAGCTACTTCATCAATACCAATATCAGCAGCAGATAACTACTCCATCAAAACCAATATCAGCAGCAGCGTTCGAAATAGGGCCGGTCAGCTGGCCATTGGCCTGTAACTTTTTGGATTGGCCGGTAACTTTTCTGACTGGCATCTCAGTTGCTGGTCCGGCTGGCTGGTAACTTTTTAAGGTCAAGCCCGGCTGGCCTGTAACTTTTGGAGGCATATTTCGAACACTGATCAGCAGTAGATAGCTACTTCATCAACACCAATATCAGCAGCAGATAGATACTTCTTCAATATCAATATTAGCAGTAGATAGCTACTTCATCATTACCAATATCAGCAATATATTTATATGTTAATAAATGCTGGTGTACTGAGATGTTGATGCGTCTAATGCACGAGCCCCGAGTACATTATTTTGTACAATTTTTCGTGCAACAAGTGATATGCATTTATTAACCTATTTCATACTAAAAAATCCTGTGATTTTTTGCTATTTTTATAACAAAATTATCGCTAAAAATGTTGGAAAATGCAAGCAAATATAAATGCATCCACCGGCAAGAAAAATGAACGCGTCCGCAAACACTGCATGTACAACGCGGTGTGCACGCCTGTGCAATTATACAATATTTATGCACGGCTAGTAATTACTAACGATTGCTCTGATTGGTTCTCACTATTTAGGAGTGTATGAAAGGTACTTCATCAATACCAATATCAGCAGTAGATAGCTACCGGGTACTTCATACTATTCCATCAATACCAGTTTCAGCAATAATCCTTTATCAATACCACATTCAACTCTATATAGCTACTTCATTAATACCAATATCAGCAGTAGGTGACTTCTTCATAAATACCATTGAAATGTTGTTTATTTGTTTTCCTGTTTTTGTTTGTTTATGTCTATACATTGAATAGTCAGGTGTTATTTTGACCCTGCACTGCACACCTCCATATTGAATACACCATCACAATAGAGAATACACCTGAAGCCATATTGGTTGCTCTAAATATACATTGAGCTATTCTAGATTTCAAATGGAGCACCCATTCAGGTGACCCCATTTGAAATTCACACTCCCTGTATGGGAGATCAAGATCATGTGTTCCACAAGGGGTGTATGGATTTCAACTGGAATGGCCCATTACACAATGTCATGTTTATTTGTATTCTTTCTCAAATCTACCCAGGCAAATATTACCTCATCAGGATGCTCCTTTTGCCAATGGTATTTCAACATTACTCACATGCGATACATCTGTAAATGCGGCAATTTTATGTGGGTATACATTTTTTCATAATCCATTGATTTTCAACACATGTAACATTTTTTCAATATTGAAAAGATTCAGTTTTAAATGCAATTGTTCACACTTAGAAATTTTTAAATGTGCATATTTGTAAATTTTGTTCATGTATAAGGATGCACAAAAAGCCTAAAAATTGATAATTCGCTAAAAAGTTGAAAGTTTTTTGGAATTATCTATGACAGATCTGGGGCAATCCTGCATGAAGTTTACGTTTGAATTCTCTGGAATATTTACGCAACCACTACACAAATATAAATTCTTGGTAGATTATGATGGAAACTGACATTTCACATTGCAACATATGAGATGAGGATTGCAAACCAAACCCACAATGCATTGCAACATATGAGATGAGTGCTGCAAACCAAACCAATCCCATGATGCATTGCAACATATGAGATAAGTACTGCAAACCAAACCCATCCCACAATGTATTATGATCAAGCAACTAATTTTTTGTTTGTCACACAATTTTCATTATTTCATTTCACATTCTCATATGTTTACAGTTTTCCGATGCAAAACGTGATACTGTTTAGCGGGAAATTTTCGAGGGGGTTTAATTTGTGCTTTTCGCGGTGGAACAGGCAGTCGCAAATATTTAACCCCGCAAAAGACATTTATTACACATTACTTAATGTGAATATATTTGGAAACACAAAATTATTGAACACCCACTGAACTGTCCAGAATTGATAAAACCATGAAAAATTAACCCAGCGAAAATATGCCACTATATAGTATATATATCCAAGCCTTGCGTATTTGTTGTTATAAGCCAAGTTATTATTGTCAGCTTTATCTAACTAAACTTTTACACAATAATAGTGCCAAAATGGTCCACAAAATGGCTTCAATTGGGTCTTCAATTTGTAAACGTTTCTCACTTCAGAGGGGGGCACGTCCCCCCTAAGACACACCCGCGCTACGCAGGCAAGACGCGATGGCCACATTTTTTACATTTTATAATTTTTTCTCAAATTGCCCTCCCCCTGACTGTTCTAGATGCGCCACTGGCATCAGGTTTGCACACCTGTTAGCAACCCATTGACTTTGTATTGCGATTATTTTGATCATGGTTCCAAACCAGATAACATGAGCCAGTTGATCTGGCAATGATCAATTTTGATGCCACACTATGACATCGCATAGCAGCACCCATGGCCACCTAAAGAAGTTTAAAATCATATTGATCAATATTATTTGATGCTATGGTTTATTCTGGAAATCACGACTTACGTAATATTCTTTGCGAAAAAAATATCAAGAATATCAAGAGTGTTGTAGTGCACCATGGGAATTTGTCAAACTAAATCCTCTACCGTGAATTAAGTAGTATCTCTGATACAGGAGACGGGATGCTACTATTACAATCAAAGAAATATAATCACCATGCACTTCATTTTTCTTTCAAAATGTTACCAATTTCCTTAAAATAACTCTAAAAACAGGATGTATAATTTATTTATCTTTGAATTTTCCCCAATTCCCTTGATATGAAGGAGACAGTAAATTTGGGTTATCGTACCGTTGTGTGAGTGCAGGAAAGATGCGAAATGGCTGCCTCATGTAAATTGCATTTGCAGAGGAATTTATAAACTTGACAAATGTTTATACCATGTGGGACCGACTTTGATATTGTTCATCAGGCAAGTGTTAAAAGTTGCACCTGGAAGCATCCCAAGTCCCACTACACTCAGACTTGACACTTTGCAGTGCTATACATTTGAATGCTCTGCATGTTAGCCATAGTTCAACAAAAAAAAGATCTTGGTTTTGGGATATTTTTCAAAATATCAAGAGCTATCTTAAGAACTACTGAACCAATACTAGGCTTGTTTGTACTCATTTTAATGCATTTTTAATGCTGATTCCAAATATGGTCATGAAAATTTACAATTCTAAAATTTCCAAAAAAATTGAAGCTTGTCGTGTGCAGTCGACACCCGAGAGTTAAATAACAAAAGGCAGCTATTGGCCATATGACTTAATTGGAATAACACATGAATCCACCTGCTGATGATAGCAGGATATTGCTACTTTCATTATGTGTTAATTTCATTTTGTCATCATGTTAAGGCTATCAATGCCGTTACCAACACTTCATCAGAATGTTTCTCTTACAATCTTGGATCCCTTGTAACCATGGTAACTGTTACTTATGTCGGCTTGATTTATAAAAATTAAACAAATTAATAGGAATGAGATATTAGACAAAAGTGTGAACATTTGTCACTTGAATATATCCATTTTTGTTGCATACTACTCCCTAATAGCCTCATCCCAATGGCATAGTTTAGTAACCTCAATTAAACAATCATAGTGCAAAATTTCACCTCACGTTGCAGAGTATGAGTTTTTGTACCCAAATTTTCAAAGGCCATTCAATGAATGTAGAAGTGTTTTGGAGTTGAAGAACTGTGCCCTGATAGATGAGCATGTTGTAATTCTAGAGTCACAAACTGATATTAATGATAATGTCAAAGAACTTTTATCGGATTCAAGAGATGAATGAATAAATTGTCTAAATGAAGTTAAATTTGATCCCAGGCTTAATTACATTGCTACTTGTCATGCATATTAAGTCTTGTGAGTGTGTATTAATATTTTTTGCATTGGGGATATTTCAGTTGAAATACATACACCCCTATAGAAAAATAACCCTAATTTCCTATACAGGGGGTGTGGTTTTCAAATGGAATTACCCATTCAGATAGGCCTATTAGAAATTCACACTCCCTGTGTGGAATATTACGGTTATGTCTTCCATAGGGACGTATGGATTTCAATTGGAATAGATTATTCATACATTATTTGTTATGTGCAAATTATATCTTGTTTTATTGGCAGAATTTATTGCCTGCACAAAATGCAACAGTATTAGCTTATTTACTGATGAAGCTTCATTGAAGATGTAGTATACACACATGAGTACTATTATTGAGGTTTGTCACAACACTTGTTTCACCTCCATTTTTGGTAAAATGAGATTTTGGTACTAAAATGTTCAGAAAATGATGGGCTTTCAAGTGACATTTTCAACCCCAATAAGCCAAAGACAAGTGCAACACAGGCATATAAGGCCTGAATGTATTTGAAAATCTTGAACTTCTACATGAACTAAAAATGTTAGGAATACTTATTGTTGGTTTCATACTTTCTGCAGCTAGTGAATGCTTTATCATGCCACTTGCAACTTTCTAAAAGCGGAGCGGCACACCATTCAGCGGCAACAGTATGACTATGCAAAACAATGTTGCCGCTCAGCTTGCCAAATATTATATCTTGTTCTTGACTTGGATTGAAATGCTAAAGTGGTGGAGTGATCAACATATTGGCTTGCCACTGGTAACCGCTAGCATTTCTGGTGCGACTGTGCACTGCACAGTCACACTGCACAGTGTGCAGTGAAGAAAAATAATTGTCAGGGCGGCAAAGCAGCATGAAAGTATGAAACCAGCATTAAACCACAAGAAAAAGATGCACACAGTAAACTCAAATGGGCATGGCTACTATGGTATAAACTCCCCAGTGAATTCTAAGTGTCCAAGAGGTTCTGTAAAGTATTTGTATAATGAGACAAGTGTTGCATGCCACAAGCTGTGTATACAAGGCTACAAGCTGTGTATACAATGCTGGTACAAAGTAAACCCTGCTAATTGACCACTCCATAAGGCATTGTGTAGTCAAATGATCAGATGGAATCGGGGCATGTAAGGGATTGGTACCTACTTACTATGTTAGTTGCTAAACAATAAAACCCCTTTTGGCAATAACTGGGTCAAAAACTGCCATATTTCCGGTATCTGATCAAAAGTTTTCTTACTTCACCTGGAATCATTGGAGGGGGGGGGGATTCAAGCACAGTATCCTAATTATTGAGGGGCTGAGCCCTCCTTGCTAGTCCCCCAAGGTTCTGAAGCCTATACAATAGCAGGTAGCTACTTCATCAATACTACTATCAGCAGTAGATTGCTACATCAACAGCAGCAATATAAGAAGCCGATAGCTATTTCAGCAACAGCAATGTCAGTAGTAGATAGCTATTTCATCAATACTACAATCAGCAGTAGATAATTACTTCATTAATACCAATATCAACAGTAGATAGACACTTCATCAATATCAATATAAGCAATAGATGGCTACTTCATCAATATCATTATCAGCACTATAGCTACTTCATCAATGCCAATATCAGCAGTAGATAGCTACTTCATCAATGTCAGCAGTAGATAGCTACTTCATCAATACCACTATCAGTAGCAGACAGCTACTCCATAATATACTACTATCAGCAGTATATAGCTACTTCATCAACACCAATATCAGCAGTAGATAGCTACTTCATCAATACCAATATCAGGGAGAACCTAATTTTGCTATCAAGTAAACACAAACATTTTCTAAACATGTCACAAATGCATTTTGGTTTTATTCAAAACATTTTAATAACATGTAAATGCCAGGTTATATAAGGTCATGAAAACGTTTAAAAACAAAAATTTATATGAATACACACTACAACAACATTTTAAAAATCTTGTCGAATGTCAAAATGTTACTGTTACATATATTTTGGCAAATATTTTGGCAAAATATTTTTTCAACTCTGAAATAACATTTTGCAGCAACAATGTTTTATGTTATTAAAACATTTTACACCCTTAATGATGAGCTATTTGGACTGATATTTTGGGCTGATAAATCGTGACAGGCAACACAGCACACCTGCCAATTATAAAGTCATTAACCTTTATCTACAAGGAATGATTTACAAAGTAAACATTATCTAGTTCACAGCCTTAATGGTACGCTAAAGGGCACCAAAATGTGCACGAAAAGAACACAAACTTTCAAGGTATTATAATTAAAATGGGCTATTCCATTTGAAATCCAAACACCCTCTAATCTTCCACATAGGGAGTGTGGATTTCAAATGGTGTTATCTGAATGGGTGACTCCATTTGAAATCTACACCCCCTATGTGCGAGATTAAGGTCATGTCTTCCATAGGGGGTGTATGGATTTCAACTGGAAAAGCCCAATGAATGTCTAGGAAGACGTCAGCACAGTTTAGCATTCAAACCACTCAGGTTTGGTAGAATGGTAGATATAACAATATCAGCAGTAGCTACATCAGTTGTAGATAAGTACTTCATCAATAACAATATCAGCAGTAGATAGCTACTTCATCAATATCAGTAGTAGATAAGTACTTCAGCAATACAAACATCAGCAGTAGATAGCTACTTCAATAACAATATCAGCAGTAGATAGCTATTTCATCAATAACAGTATCAGCAGTAGATA